>NC_080689.1:101035323-101325323 GCF_030445035.2 Dasypus novemcinctus
TTCTTTTTAAAGATGTGTGTCTAAACAATGTAGTAAAATTTAAAACAGAAACCACTTTAATCCAGAAATGATGTTAAAAAAAATAAATGGATAGACAACCAGCAAGATGACAGGAGAGTAAGGAGCCTAGAGTCAGCTCATGCAACAGGGCAGTTAGTAATCACCCAGAGCTATCTGAAGCTCCTGTTTGGGAGCTCCAGGAGACCAGAAGAACATCCTCCAGTATCCTTGAAAGAATGGAAGGAGGAGACTACCCACCTGCAGAGAAGATTCATGAGTAAAGTACTCCATGTCCTGGAGGCCGGTGACAATCCTCCACTGGCATTTCAAGCCACCTTAGGAGCTAATCTGTGGCTAGAATTGGAGGCTCCACTTCCAAAAAAACAGGGGAGGAAGAGATAGTTGGGCACCAACTTCAGCTACTGATTAGTAAATTTGGCAGGCTAAATTATAACCCTAAGAAGAGATAAAATTTGAACATGTCCAAGTCAGAAAGAGGCCAGACTCTGCCCCTGCCATGAGTGGAAGCAGGGTGCACTGAAAATCTTAGTGCTGGCAAGGGAAGCTTCTTTCCATCCAGATCAGATTGCAGTTGTATCCTAAGCCCCAGCCCCACCTCCAGCAGGGAGGAAGCAGGGGAGACCTGTGCCAGCCTCTCCTGCAGGTATATTTGGCTGGACAGAGTGGGAAGTCTACCTGGGCAAATGTGGTCAGTTTAGACCCACACAGCATAGATTGCTGCCCACACCTGTAGCCCCATCCACATCTCAGGCAGGGGAGAAAGAGACATGAAGCTTCATCAGTCTCTCAGGCAACTATAGTCTAGGCCTGCATGACTTGGATTACTACACTTGGCTGTGGCTCTGTCACTACCCCTGGCAAAGGAGAAAGTTGGGAGAAGCTTCATTGGTCCCTGGGGCAATGAGAGAAGCATGAGCTTCTACAGCTTAACAGCATCAACTATATTCTTGGCACCTACTACACAACCAGCGAGGGAGAAAGGGCAAGAAGCCCTAAACTAAAGAGAGAAACTGCACCCAGAATAAATGCATCTATTAAGCCACATGCCAAGACACCAACAAAAAATTACAATCCACACCAAAAAACAGGAAAGTATGGCTCAGTTAAAGGATCAAGATAAGCTTCCAGATGACATAAAGTAGTTCAGACAACTAATCATAGATGTTCAAACAAATCTTCTTAATAAATTCAATGGGATGGCTAGAGAGATTAAGGATATTAAGAAGATATTGAATGAGCACAAAGAAGAATTTGAAAGCTTACATAGAAAAATAGCAGATCTTATGGGAATGAAAAGGGTAGTAAATGAAATTAAAAATACATTGGAATCATATAATTGCAGATTTGATGAGGCAGAATAAAGGATTGTTGAGCTTAAAGAAATGGCCTCTGAAAGTGAACATACAAAAGAACGGCTGAAGAAAAGAAAGGAAAAAATAGAGCAAATTCTCAGGAAATCGAACAACAGTAAGAGACATGAAAACATACATGTCATTGGTGTCCCAGAAGGAGAAAAGAAGGGAAAAGGGACAGAAGGATATTTGAAGAAATATGGTAAAAAATTACCCAACCCTATTGAAGGACATAGGTAGCCATGTCCAAGAAACACAATGTACTCCTATCTGAATAAATCTGAATAGACCAACTCTGAGACACATGCTAATCAGAATTTCAAATACCAAAGACAAAGGGAATTCTGAGAGCAGCAAGAGAAAAGTAATGCATAACATAAGGGACACTCAATAAGTTTAAATGCTGATTTCTCAACAGAAACCATGGAGGTAAGAAGACACTGGTCTGATATATTTAAGATACAGCAGAGAAAAACTTCCAGCCAAGAATCTAATATCCAGCATTATTGTTTTTCAAAAATGAGGACTAGTTTAGAATATTCACAAATAAACAGAAATTGAAAGAGTTTGTAAACAAGAGACCTGCTTTGCAGGAAATACTAGAGGGTGTGCTATAACCTGAAAAGAAAAGTCAGGAGAGGGAGACTTGGAAGAGAGTCTAGACATGAAGATTATATCAGTAAATGTAATTAAAAGTGTCAAGAGAGTGATGAAAATAATATATGACAGATAAAACCCAAATATTTAGGAATAAACTTAACCAATGATGTAAAGCAACTCATTGGTTAAAAAAAAAAACAAATTAATTAGAAGAACATTCCAATGTCACAGATTGGAAGACTTAATATCATTAAGATGTCAATTCTTAAATAAAAGTAAAAATTTTAAAAAGGTGTTTCACTCAAATTGATATACAGATTCAATGGAATCCTGACAAAAATTCCACCACTACTTTTTAAATAAATGGAAAACATAATTATCAAATTTATTTGGAAGGTTGAGGGGTCCTGAATAGCCAGAGACATCTTAAAAAGGAAAAACAAAGTTGGGGGACTCTCACTTCTGGGCTTTAAATCAAATTACCTAGCTACAGTGGTAAAAACAGATGGTACTGGCATAAAGACAGACACATAGACCAAAGGAAGAGAATTGATGGTTCAGAAACAGACGTTAACATCTAGGGTCAAATGATTTTTAACAAGCCTATCAAACCCACCCAACTTGAGCAGAACAGTCCAGTCAACAAATAGTGCTGGGAGAACAGGATATCCATAACCAAAAGAAGGAAAGAGAACCCCTATTGCACATCTTATATAAACATTAGCTCAAAATGGATTAAACCTAAATATAAAAACAAGAACAATAAAGCTTCTAGAAGAAAATATGGGAAAATATCTTTAAGACCTGGTGGTAGGTGGTGGATATAAGGAAATAGGAGGACTGAGATGGACTACTGATATTTAATGTATGTGGAGGTTTTAATTAACTAGTGTAAAAGTGTGGACATGTATAAAGTTGATGGTAACACATTTTAGTGAGTAACAGCTGGTTTATAAATAGGAATGTGGCTGAAAAGGGCAATCTAGGAATGTAAATGCCAACTAAAGGAAGCTAGAGAATAATTTAGGGACTGAATAATACAGTAAACCCAGAGGTGGGTGAGAATTGTAGTTGATGGGACAGATTCAAGATTGTTCTTTGTGAGCTAAAGAGATGTACATCACTATTTGTGGGGGTGGAAATGTGGAGAAACATGGGAAAAATACAAATGGAGTGACCTATGTAATGTGCTTAACAGTAATAATGTAATATTCATACATCTATGCCAAAGATGTACTGTGTTGATAATGGGGGAGTATGGAAAAAGTGTGCCAAATGTACACTATGGTCCTGGTAATAATCTGATGATATTATCTCATCTGTAAAAAATGTTCCACCACAGTGTGGTGTGTTGATAGAGGGGTGTTGTAAATGGGAATACTACACATGTGCATGATTGTTTTGTAAATTTACTTCTGTCATAAAAAATGTATTTAAAAAAAATTAATAGGATGGGTTAGGGGAAAATATACCAAATGTAAGATAAGGAATATAATTAGTAATAAGATTTTGACAATATTCTTTAATAATTTGTAACAGGGCGGCGGACTTGGCCCAGTGGTTAGGGCATCCGTCTACCACATGGAAGGTCCGCAGTTCAAACCCCGGGCCTCCTTGACCTGTGTGGAGCTGGCCCATGCACAGTGCTGATGCACACGAGGAGTGCTGTGCCACAGAGGAGTGTCCCCCTGTAGGGGAGCCCCACGCAGAAGGAGTGCACCCCGTAAGGAGAGCCGCCCAGCATGAAAGAAAGTGCAGCCTGCCCAGGAATGGCACCACACACACGGAGAGCTGACACAAGATGATTCAACAAAAAGAAACACAGATTCCTGTGCCGCTGACAATAACAGAAGCGGACAAAGACGACACAGCAAATAGACACAGAGAACAGACAACCGGGGGAGGGGGGAGGAGATAAATAAGTAAATAAATAAATCTTTAAAAAAATAATTTGTAACAAATGTCTCACAACAAAGCAAGGTGGTGGTGGTCAGTTGGTAGATGGGACCCCTATATGATGTTATGTATGTTTGCTTTGTAAGTTCAAACCTTTACTATATGTTAATTGTTTATGTATGGTCACGTGTAAATGATATAAAATAATAATGGGGTGTGTTGGGGGAAAGATACACCAAATGTAAAATACTTTGGCTAGTAGTAATATTTTGAGGATGTGCTTTAATCATTAGTTAAAAATATTTCACAACAATGTGAGGTATTTAGGGTAGTATGAAGTATGAGAGCCCTGTATAATGTTGTACATGTTTGTTTTGTAAGTTCACAATTATTACTATACTCTTATTGTTTATATATGTATGTTTATATATGAATGGATATCTTCAATAAATTTTTTAAATGGATATATTTATATATATGAATGAATACATGAAGAGCTTATTAATTTTTGAGATTATATTTTATACTCTACTTAATTTTCACATTCGGCTCCATTCATTTATAAACAACTTTTTAAGAGCACATTATACCTCTTAGAGAAATAATATTACTTAATTATTTGTCTTTGGACATGAAATCAGTTCATGTATCCATCCTTATTTATTTAATGAATATTGTGTTTGAGGTCCTACACTACATATCAGGAATATAAAATTAAAAATACATTGCAATCAAGAACTTTGTTGGCTAGGAAGAAACAAGCAAGCCCCCAAAAAAGTAGAAGTTGTTTAAGGGTTAGCCATATGTTCTCCCATCCATGCCTAATTATGGCACTGCAGGTTGATGGATGTGAAATGGTTTCAGGCCATCTCTGTGAATCCTCTCTTCATAGTAACCATGTGCAGATAAGTACCTAGACATGTGAAGAAAAGGGAATAAAGTGAAGAAAAACCAATAAAGGTAAGGCAAGCAATAGAAATGTAACAAGCATTTAATCAGGATCATTAGAGAGCAGTTTTGGGTAAGAGAGTCATGATGCATTTAGCAGAGATTTAAAGATTAATTAACATGGGTTTGAAAATGAGCATAACTCCTTAATTTCAGAGAAAACTTTCATAAAGCCCATCAGGTCATTTAAGAATGGATATGAATAATGTTGAGTTTGCCAGTTACAATAGCTGGGTAACCAATGTTTCATTGCACTGTATCTCAAGGGGCCTGGTGCATTTTTCTTCTTGCAGGCAGCCAGTGGGAGTCCTTCAAACTGGGCATCATTGAATATGCTTGGAAAAGCAACCACTAAGCACTGAGTCACTTGGTGGTGGAGTGAAACCCTACTCTGTATCTGCAGGGGACTGTCCACCAACATAATCCTCTGAAAGAACCCCCAGATCAATGGGAAGCTATACCAAATGTAAGCAATAGACCATATTACTAGTCATATTTTGATGATTTTTTAAATAATCTGTAACAAATATTCCAAAACAATGCCAGGTGCTGGTGGATGGGAAATGTATGGGAATTCTGCACATGATGCATGAATTTTTGTAAACTCACAACTTCTCTAAAAAATATATATTTTTTAAAATGTTCAATTCTGGTCCAGTCATTCTGGAAATAAATCCAAGAGTTCCTATCACATTGTTGAGCTTGCAAGCTGCTTCTCTCTGCACAACAGAATTCACTGTCTGATCTGGATGTTGGGCTCAGAAAACTTCTGTCTACTCTGGTCTATTTTGGAAAAGAGAAGTGTGCCCTGCCTTTTTAGGCTGGATTTTTCCTGAGAGACTGCCAGGTTTGGAATAACGGCTACTTATAGAGGTTCAAGAGTGGGGTGATAAATCTGGATACTGTGCTCAGTGTGATCACTGAGCTTATGGGTAAGTGTTCCCTATCTTCAAAATTGATTGCTAATCTATATCCGTGAATACTGATTGTGTGCATGAGAGCAATAAAGGTTCATGTGGCACTATCATTCTTTTTTTTAAAATTATTTATTTTTAAAAATTACATTCAAAAAATATGAGGTCCCATTCAACCACACCGCCCCCACCCCCCACTCCTCCCACAGCAATACTCTCTCCCATCATTGTGACACATCCATTGCACCTGGTAAGTACATCTCTGAGCATCACTGCACCCCATAGTCAATGGTCCACATCATAGCCCACACTCTCCCATGTTCCATCCAGTGGGCCCTGGGGGGATCTACAATGTCCCGTACTTGTCCGTGAAGCACCACCCAGGACAACTCCACGTCCCAAAAACGCCTCCACATCTCATCTCTTCCTCCCATTCCCCAAACCCAGCAGCCACCATGGCTACCCTTCCCACATCCATTCCACATTTTCTCTGTGGACATTGGATTGGTTGTGTCCATTGCACATCTATGTCAAGTGGGGGCTTAGATTCCACATGGATACTGGATGCATTCCTCCTGCTTTCAGTTGTAGACACTCTAGGCTCCATGGTGTGGTGGTTGACCTTCTTCAACTCCATGTTAGCTGAGTGGGGTAAGTCCAATAAATCAAAGTGTAGGAGCTGAAGTCTGTTGAGGCTCTGGGCCTGGGTGTCATATTATCAGTCCAGAGATTCAAATCCCCTAAATATATCTTAAACCCCAGCACCAACTACAATTCCAATAAAGTAGCATGCAAGTCTTGTGAAAAGAGATCCCCTCTGAGTCCAATTCCATCACACAGAAACACCAGCTCCAAAGAAGGGCCATCTGCCATGGCAGTGAACCCCATCTGCCATGACCATAGAACCCATGGGTCTCTTTATCCCTCAAAAGAACCAATACCTGGGGTTTTTTCTACTTTATCTGTCTCTTAGACTCTGCTCAGTTGTGCATAAGGGCATTCCTTCTGACAACCTCCAGACTCTTTTTTAGAGACTCATAGCCTTATATTCTCATTTCTCCTTTCCATTTCCCCCTTACATTAGGTCAAACAGCATTTTGAAGTCATGTTATTATATGTAGACAGGGATATTCTGCTGATCCGTATTGAACCTTTAATTCAAGGTCATTTTCTAGTTGCATCTTCAGCTGGTATGTGGTAGGTGATCCCTCAGTGCCAGGGAGGCTTATCCCCGGGTGTCATGTCCCTCACTGGGGGGAATGCACTGCATCTACATGCTGAGTTTGGCTGTGAGAGTGGCCACATTTGAGTAACATGAAGGCTGTCAGGAGGAAACTCCCAGGCACAGTGCTCCTCTAGGCCTTGTTCTTATTGCATGTGTATAGGCTCAAAAGCATAGCCATAAGTATCAGGAACCCACTGTTGGGCCCTCCTTCCTTCCCGGTTCTTGCTGTTGCCCCTGGGGGACTGCCGCTTCTCCCCCATGGTCCATGACAGTGACCCCCTGGCCAGGGGCCCAGTACCCCCCCAGCTGTTGTTTTTAATTGTTTCCACTATGAGTATATCTAGACATTACTATATACCCTGGGCATATGCCCTGTATAACTCCCTGTCAACCATATATATCCTGTCAATAACATCCTATATCAGTATTCCTCCGCTGCCATTGTTGAACCACTCTGTGATCCAAAACTTCCTTTAAAGTGAATCCCAACATAATGTCAGCTTCACAAGAGTCTTAGATCACTGAAATTCATATATACAATATACAGTACTTCCCCAGATCCACCATAAAACCTTTTCCCTTCCACAGCGATAATCTTTTAACTTATTCATATATTTCCTGAAACTGATGTACCGATTTCGAGACAATAGCTTTCAAACAAGGTGACATCTGTGCTTACTATGTGGTCCATACTTTAGGTTGTACAGTTTTCTAAATTTTGTAGTTATCCTATGTTTTGCCTTATGGTTTACATTATTAGTCTGTCGTCCCCTATATGTTTTTGGTGTAATATTACATGTTTTATATTCATCCTCGTGTACTCTCACAAAACTCCTCTCTTGCCCCCATATTTACCTTGGTTCCATCCATTCCACATCCATTTTCCCCTCCCCTTGGGGCCCACAACACCAGCCCGTCTCCATTTCCCAAGAAGCCATGTCCAGAGATACTTGCAGCAGTATTCAGGGCCTGACTTTCTCAACTGCCCTAATGCCCTGGGAGCCATCCTTTCTGACGAGAGATACAGTTCTCTCTATTTGACAGCATTAGTCCTCCCCAGGATGTGGGTCCACCCCAACTCTCACTTCTTGGGTCTCTTCCCAATGTTACAACCCACCTTGGCAAAATGAGCCTTCAGCTATTCCCCCGGAGTCCGTCCTGCATCAGACCATACCCCCTGAACATCCTAAACAGGTAACCCTCCTACTTATACTTTGATACGATTTTCTCAACATTTTGTTCTCAATGAACACCTGACACTCTCCCATGTTCGTATGTTGCCCCTCCCTCCCCCCAATTTTTGGACAATATTTCCCCTCTGCCCATCCCCAGCCCCCCTCAAACCCACAAAGCCCCATCCGAAGGCAACCCCTTGCCCCCATTTTGCCCCTTCTTTGTGCTCATACTTACCGCCAGCTCATCATAGATTCCACCCCTGCAGACATTAACTCATATCCTTCCTCCACCCCCCGATTTCCTGTAAGCCTCTTTTCCAGACTCTAGCTCTCTGAGGCAGTTTGCTTATTTCATATCATTGAGGTCATGTAGTAACTGTCCTTCAATGCCTGGGTTGCTTCACTGAACATAAGATTCTCAAGGTTCATCCATTTTACCTTCCCTCATACCCTAGCCCTCCCCAAAATAGCAGTGGTCATTTATATAAACACAGCCCCTATTCCAGGTGCTTTTCATTTATCTCATTTAGTCTTCTACAAACCCTTCAAATGTAGAATGTTACTGAAGCAAATAGGCATAAGTTTGGTATTTTATATTTTTGTATCATTTCTTTGCCTAACAACAATCTAGATTTAATCAGGATTCAGAGCTAATCAGGCCCTAGAAAACAAATTCACCCTAAGCAAAGCCTCAAGCTTGATAAATATTTGAAACCAGAATGCCAATTTATTAATTTTCCACAAACAATTACTTTTAAGCAGTCAAGCAGATAGAGCTTGACTTGACTAAATAGTAAAGATTCTCCTAGTATGAAAATGAAATAAGAAACTAAATTTTGGACAAAAGTTATGGCTAATTAATTTATTTCTCCAGGCTTTCTATAGAGAGAGTTTTCATTAATTATTTGTCCAATTTTCCATATGAATTCTGGAAGAAATAAAATTATTCTATGGGGGGTGACTTAGGTACTTGAATGAGTGATGGCTGCAGTCAGTTCAAGAGCTTATTCTTTTGTTACAGTGTATTTATAGATTCAAGTTAAAAGCCTTTGTCAACACAAAGCAAGTCTCATCTATTCCTAAATTCCTAATTTTTGAATATTTTTTCAGTCTTGGTTTGGTCAGTAAAACAGAATGACTCTGAATATTATTGAATACAGGTGTTTAATAAAGGAAACAGGTCGTACTTGAACATAACAAGAGCTGGGTGAGCGAAGGTCAGGAAGAGTGACAGAAAGTCAAGGAAGGGAAGCAGACTTGGCCCAGTGGATAGGGCATCCGTCTACCACATGGGAGGTCTGCAGTTCAAACCCCGGGCCTCCTTGACCCATGTGGAGCTGGCCCACATACAGTGCTGATGCATGCAAGGAGTGCCATGCCATGCTGGGGTGTCCCCCACATAGGGGAGCCCCACATGAAAGGAGTGCACCCCATAAGGAGAGCCACCCAGCACAAAAGGAAGTGCAGCCTGCCCAGGAATGGTGCCGCACAACAGAGAGTTGTTGCAGCAAGATGACACAACAAAAAGAAACACAGATTCCTGGTGCCACTGACAACAACAGAAGCAGACAAAAAGGACACAGTGAATGGACACAGAGAACAGACAACTGGGGCACAGGTGGGGGTAAGGGTAGAAAAATAAATAAAATAAATCTTAAAAAAGAAAAAAGTCAAGGAAACAGTCATTGATGACTTCAGCTTTATTCAAGTTTTTCTGGACATTGCTGCAATTGTCAAGCCCCTGGGAAAGGTCAAGGCCTTGGTCTGCAGCAGCTAAGCAGGGACTTGTGGAGAAATCTGTGAAGCCTTTTCATCTGGTTGCCACAGCCACCCTGGAATGATGACTTCTCCACTAACCAGTTCACTTTCCAAATACTGTGTAAGTTCCTCTCATTGGCAAACTTTAGCCTGAAACTATACAGAGAAGAGTCTTCTGGAAAATGAATTTCCCAGTGCAGAGGAGACCATAGAAGAGGATGGTTGTAATGCAAAGCTGATAGCTGACAATCTGGCACAATGGTAAATTAATTTTTCTGGTTATATTGAGATGGTTGCATGGAATCTTTCTTTTTATTCACTCAATATGGGAGTTACATTACTATATCTTTTTGATGTGGAATGTCCTTAAACTCCTATAATACATCCTATTTAGTCATTTTTACTCTTTTTACTTTTTAATTTTCTTTTTTTAAAGTTAATAGATGACATAAAATGTTACATTAAAAAACATAAAAGGGAAGCAGACTTGGCCCAGTGGTTAGGGCATCTGTCTACCACATGGGAGGTCTGCTGTTCAAACCCTGGGCCTCCTTGACCTGTGTGGAGCTGGCCCATGCACAGTGCTGATGCACATGAGTGCCATGCCATGCAGGGATGTCCCCCACATAGGGAAGCTCCACGCACAAGGAGTGTGCCCCATAAGGAAAGCCACCCAGTGTGAAAGAAAGTGCAGTCTGCCTAAGAATGACACTGCCCACATGGAGAGCTGACACAACAGGATGACACAACAAAAAAAGAAACACAGATTCCTGGTGCAGCTGACAACAACAGAAGCAGACAAAGAAGAAGACGCAGCAAATACATACAGAGAACAGACAACCTGGGTGGGGGGAGAAGGGGAGAGAAATAAATAATCTCTAAAAAAAACCATGAGGTTCCCATAAGCCCCAATCCCCACCACCCCACCCCATCATTTTAAAATTGTATTCTTTGAAGATACATAGATCATAAAAATGTTACATTAAAAAATATAAGAGGTTCCCATATACCCCACACCCCTCTACCCCACTCCTCCATCAACAACCTTTTTCATCAGTATGGCACATTCATTGCGTTTGATGAATACATTTTGGAGCACTGCTGCACCACATGGATAATAGTTACATTGAAGTTTATAATCTCCCCCCAGTACATTCAGTGTGTTATGGCAGGATATATAGTTTTACTGTTTTTAAATACACTTTGAAATCCAATTAGATGAAAAAATTCAAACTAAACTATGAAATATATTTACCATACAGATACTCTTTGAAAGAAATCTGAGGTGAAGTACTCCACTGAGAAAGGAAATTAATTTATGGTAAAGTTTTGTGCAATGGGATGTAAGAATAAATAAAGGGTTTAATAATGATCATTTTCAAAATTAGCAATAGCAAAAGTGTTTAGCCATGGAAATCTGCATTTAATATTCCAGACAATTTTGATTCATAAATATTAGTATGTATTTATTTTTTAAAATGTTTATTATTTATCAAGCATTAGCTGACCTACAGATATTAATTCATTTAGGTAGGTAATATTATTATTTCCAATTTATAGATGAGAAAACTGAGATATAGAGAGTTAATTCATTTGAGATCATAATTCTAACAGCTGTGGATCGAGGGATTATTCCCAAGCAGTAAGTTCCTGGTAGTGCTATTAACTACTATATTATGTGTCTCAATGGCAAAGTTTGGTGGAGAGAGAATGGGGAGAGACCAGAGGAAGATACAAACAAAACATAATTCTTTTCTTGTTCAAAAGGAAAATGTGGGGAAACGGACTTTGGCCCAGTGGTTAGGGCGTCCGTCTACCATAGGGGAGGTCCGCGGTTCAAACCCCGGGCCTCCTTGACCCGTGTGGAGCTGGCCATGTGCAGCGCTGATGCGCGCAAGGAGTGCCGTGCCACGCCACGCAAGGGTGTTCCCCGCGTGGGGGAGCCCCACGTGCAAGGAGTGCGCCAGTGAGGAAAGCCACCCAGCATGAAAAGAAAGAGCAGCCTGCCCAGGAATGGCACCGCCCACACTTCCCGTGCTGCTGACGACAACGGAAGCGGACAAAGAAACAAGACGCAGCAAATAGACACCAAGAACAGACAACCAGGGGAGGGGGGGAAATTAAATAAATAAATAAATCTTTAAAAAAAAAAAAGGAAAATGTGGATGTTGATAAGGAGTGAATACTGCTGGAAAACAATGTTAGGCATTGTTCTTTTGCTCTTTAGATCAGATGCTTATATTCATGACAAGACTGAATTTGACCATCCTGCAACCACTGAAATTACAAATTATATTTCCAGCCAACCAGGGGTACTAACTGGTTGTGGTTATGATTCCAAATTTGGAGCTTACACATGCTGATGGGCCCACCAGGGACTATGTGATTACTCCTGGCCTAGTGAACTGTGGTGACAGGGTTATGAGTATAAACATGTCTGATGGTGATCAACCTTAACTGGCCTGGAGGTAAGTTCTCAAAAAAAAGGGTAATTGTAACTTGGGCAGAAATCCCAAAAGGTTTTACTAAGGTAGCCAAAGCCTAGATATATTATAGGGCCCTCCAATCCCCTCCTGGACTTTATATTCTTTGAAATTGGAACTACATCTTATTTATCTTCCTTCTTCCCCCCAGTGCTCAGTGTAGTACCTTGAAAGAGTCAACAACAGTCATAACTAGTACCAAATTTCAGAAGATTGGAGGGTCTTCCTGCTCTCTTCTGAAATCCTGGAGTGATCCCCAATCTAGTCTTCTTTGGCCCTGTCCTATGAGGTTGTCACAAGCTTCTCTTCTTTAAGAAGGAAAGAGCCACCAAGTATTGATCACACTCCTCTGTGTCCCTGGGATCTTGGCCTCTGAGGTCTTCACTTGCTTATTACTTGTTCCTGTGTGCCTTGTCATTGTTAACTAGCGCACACAATCCTTGGCACTGTCTCTCAGCAATCCTTTGAGGCCTGAGATAAAATACCTTCCCACAGAAGAAAGTTACATTCTTCTCTCAGTTGCCTGAAAGTACCCAAATCCTAATACCATTTAATTAAACATACTTGATTGAGAATTTACCACCACATGTGTGGCCTGCATGAAAACACACATGAGGGTCTTATGATGGCTCAGATTTTCATGTAATATTTCTTTGTTCCTTTTGCTAGCATGATCATTTAATACTGGCTAGTTTTCTCACTGTCATTTTCTACATAAGGGGTTTATTTCTCATGAGCTTGTGGGACAGTTAAGTTCATGTGTCAACATGGCTACATTACAATGTCCAGTTGTTTGGTCAAACAAGCTCTGGCCTGATTGTTACTGTGTGGATATTTCCTGAGAGATTTACGCATATTGTCAGTGGATTGCATCTATAGCTGATTACATCTACAACCAAGAAAGAAGACTGCCCTCAGCATAAGGGGAGTCTCCTCATCAATCAGTTGGAGGTCTAAGAACCAGAACTAAGGATTTCAGAAGTCAAAAAGAAGACTTTATCTCTGCTTCAGCCAGCCAGCTTCACCTGGAGAATTTCACTTCAACTTCATTGTAGTTTCCAACTTGCAGCCTGTCCTATGGAATTGCAACTTGTTGACACTCTCCACAGGCACACGTGCCAATTCCTATAATAAATCCCTTATTTATGTCACACACATGTGCATGTATATATAGACATACATTCATACATATATATGTAGGTATGTATGTGTATATGAATTATTCCTGCCAGATCTGTTTCTCTGTAGAATCTTGATGAATACAGATTGTAGTACTGAGAGTGGAATGCTGCTCTAACAAACATCTAAGTATGTGGAACAGGCTTGGAAATTAGGTAATGAGTAAAGCTGGAAGAATCTGAGGTGCTTGATAAGAAGACCAAGTTGCTTTGCAGTCTGTCGGTAGAAATAAGGATGTTAAAGATACTTCCATTGAGAACTTAGAAAGAAATGATGAATGTGGTTCTTGTTATAACACAGCAGATAACTTGCTGAAATTGTGTTCTCATGTTCAATGGAAGGCAGAACTTACAGGCAATGAACCTGGATGTTTAGCTGAGGAGATTTTCAAGCTAAGTGTGGAAGCTACAGACTTGTTTCTCCTTGTGACTTACAGTAAAATGAGAGCAGAAAGGGATAAAATGAGAACTGATTTCTTACACTCATAGGAACCAGCAACTGATAATGTGGAAAATTCTCATTCTATCCAGATAGTGTTCTCTGAGACCAGGGCCAGAAGTGACTCTATCAGGGTCCTCCATGAACTATTGAGAGTGCATTCCCAGAGAATGGGACTCCTGATGAGGGTATGGCTAGGAAATTCTTTGCTAAAGAGGCTGTGGGTGAGCATGGGTCCAGTCAGCATTGGGGTGGCACCAATGCTTGGAGAAACTGGAGCACACACAGCAGTGCTCAGGCAGAGTGAGATTGCCACTGCTGTCCTCAGACTCAGTGTGACCTGGGCTCCAGCACTGGGGAGAGCATGGCTGCTCTCACAAGCTCTTGGAAAGGGTGGGGCTGCCCCTCCAGCAGGCTCAGAGGACAAAGCCTCAATCCAGAGATGACCTTGAAATCTAAGGAAGTTTGCTCTGCTGGGCTTTGGTCCTGCTTGGAACCTGTGACCCCCTTTTCCTTCCAGTTTCTTGTTACAGAATAAGCATGCCTATCCTCTGCATGTTCTACCATTGTGCTTTGGAAGCACATAACTTATTTTCCAGATTTCTCAGGCCCACAGATGGAGAGGGATTTTGCCTCAGGAGAGATCACAGCCATAACTGATTTTGATGTGATGTTGAACTTGAGTTATTTTTAATCTTCACAGAATATCTGCTTCCACTTTGAAGTTTTCTTTCTTTTAGGACCACTTTTGTTTGTTTGTCTCTGTACCTATCTATTTTTTAGGAGATCAACAATACTTTTAAAATGTGATTCTGAAAACATTTTACTCCAGCATTTTAAATTGTTTTCATTTTAAGAAAGGGTACATACCACTGCAAATAGAAGTATAATATTGTTGTTTAAATGAAGATTTTATTTAAGGAAACTTGATTTGAGAAAGTTTCATCTTCCTAAAACTGGTGTAATCAGGCCTCCTTCAGAGTGTCTTACAGGATGGGTAAGGGCAAACACAGTTTGTGAATGCTTTTTATGTTTTCCCCTAAGACAATTCTAAATCAACATATTTTTAGTAGAAACTTTCTGAACTGACTCCTTGTTGTAGAATTTGAGAGAGGTTCAATTATTTGCATATAGAGAGGCCAGGACTCAGGAATGATTTTGAGAAGAAAAATGGTTTATTGATGCAGCAGGCCAGACTTGGGAGCTTTCTGTTTCAATCCCGAGCACTGAACAAGATTTTTGAATCCCTTTTATACAGAGAGGAAAGGCCAAATTGTCCTTTTGTTTCAGTTCTCAATAGGCTTGAATTAGCATATATCTTCCACATCCTAGGTAAGCTTTTAGCATGGACTTCAGATATTCTAGATAAGCTTTTAGCACATTTGGTTTGCATTTTCCCTGAATATTTAAAGTTTATAGACTTTGCATTGTCAAACTGTTTCCTGGGACTGGAGTCATTGCCATGGTCACCAAGGCAGGACTGCAGCCTCTTACAGTTCCACACCCACAAGTCAGGAGAGACAGTTTAGGTTAAGGTTATTTCTGAAGAGACAAAGAGCCCTTCCACCCATAGCCCACATCCACTTGACATTCTTTATAATATGTTTATGCTAGAGAGTGCTGAATGATTAAGGAACTCAAGAGAGAAAGGCATACAATTACCTCTACTTCCAACAGAAAAACTGAATTCAGTTCTTACTGGGTCATTACTTTTTCTTTGGTTTTCTGAAAATGTACCTCCATATAGAGCCATCCCTTAATGTTTACTCTGTGTAACACTGTTATCTACATGAGAGGAATATCTCACAGATGGGATTCACATATAATAAATAACTAAAGAACCTTTTACTAAGAAAGCTTTTCCAAAGGCCAAACTGTGGCAATATTTATATGATTGGAAGAAAACCTTGGGAATATTTTAAAAAGGTTGAATATACAAAAGTTGATAAATCTAATTGCAATTGTGAAATGCTCCCAGTGGTAGCTCTAGAAATAGAACTTCCATCTCCTTTCCTGCCTTCTTACCTTTATCCCTCTAGTCTTGAGAATTTGCTTCCACCTTTAGAAACCCACCCTAATGTCATTGTATTCATCCCTGTCTTTTGAATAAGGACTAGAAAGCACACCAAAGGCTTTTAAAGAGATTGGGGTCACATTGGGCAGCATAAATGGAGAGATTCAGAGATGTGAGGTTCCAAAGAGGGAGGAAGTTTAAAGGATAAACTACCCAAGACTAACTGATAAAACTCATTTAATTACATCAATCAGTTTAAGGAGATTAATATCTCAGAATAAGGTTCTAGTCAGAAACTGTGGCTATCCTCCTTTTCTCTACTTTCCTTAGTGCAAAGAAACACAGAGACATGAAAATACAATGTGGAAAGTGATCCTAGATACTCAAAAGAGAGAAAAAATATTCTTTTGCTGCCATAGTAATGAATAGGATGTAGGAGGAAAATGGGTGGATTCATAATTCCTACTCTTCTAAGGTCTTCAATAAGTCAATTCTAAAGTTTAGTATCTGCTATTTGTATCATCACCTCACTGATTTCAAAGTTTTGTCACTCAGGAATAGGTCCAACAGCATATAAAAGAAAACTATACTTGAAGTAGCTTAAAAAACAGATTTTTAAAATTTTAATTTTTTTCTCACACAATGGGGAATTTGAAAGTTGGTAATCCAAACCTGGTGCATCAGCACAACAGTCCCGTTAGTGCCCCTGGCTTACAGTATAACACAATAGGGCATAACTCCTGTTCTCATGCCACAAGATGTCTCTTCCCAAACTCCCCTGGCATCACAACTATGGCAGAGGAAAGTCAGCTGAGACTGTGTCTGTTTTACAGAGCATTCTTAGAAGCTCCACCTAATGGGGTCCACTGATATGTATGGCCAGCCCTGTGTCAATTGCTACCTCTATCTACAGAAGAAGAATTTTAAAATGCAGTTTTCAAGTGTTCAGATTGCTATCTCAGGGAAAATAGTATTTCTTGTAAGGATAAAGAGAGATTGGATTTCCAGTAGCTAATTGAGTACAGTGCTCTATATGGCATATAAACTTCATTATCTGCACTGTGACACTAATAGTATCATGTGTTACTTGCCCAAAAATTTAAGATTCCCACATTGCAGGATGGTATTTCTCTACCTCCTTGAAATTAGATGTGGATCATGCTTCTTAATTTGGCCAGTAACATTGAAATAAGTGATATAGATCATTCCCTGGAAAAACTAAGAGCAAGTGTTGAATTTTCCACTCTGGAATGGATCTAGTGATATTCCCAAAGGTTGCTGCTTCACCAGCCTGGGGCCTGAATGATGGCAATGAGTTGAAGCCCTCTGCTAACTCATGACAGACACATAACATACAGTAAGCCACAGAAGTTTGGGGTTATTTGCTACTACAGCATTATCTAGCCTACCACTACAGTTGTCTTCTAGCACTAGCTTCTATAGAGTGTCTGGTTATTTCTATTTCCTTATCATATTTTTATTACCTGTTTTAAAGATACATAAATTTGACAAAATGTTACACTAAAAAATATAAGAGGTTCCCATATATCCCACTCCCCATACCCCCTACATCAACAACTTCTTTCGTTAGTGTGGTACTTTCATTGTATTTGATGAGCACTTTTTGGAACATTGACACACAGCATGGATTATAGTTTACAGTGTAGTTTACCCTCTCTCCCAGTCCATTCAGTGGGTTATGACAGGATATATAATGTCCAGCATCTGTCCTTGAGTTGCAACACTTACTCTCTGGCTCTTTGGACTTATCCAGGCCAGCTAAAAAGGAGGTGAGGATGGTCAACCATTTCACCAGGGAATCAAGAGAGTCTCCTACAGCTGCAAGCAGGAGAATTCCATCCATCAGCCATGTGGGATCTAAGCCCCCACTCAATTTAGAGGTGGTGTGGACATCACCATCCCAGGATCCTCAGGATGAAGGAATAAAATATGGATTACAGTGGACTTACTGGTATTCTACTATAGAATTATTGTGACTCTAGCAATGGAAGAAATTATATCATTAGTGTGGAAACAGTGGCCATGGGAGTTGTTGAAGGCAGGGAGAGGGAAAAAGAGGTGTAATATTGGGGCATTTTCAGGACTTGGAGTTGTCCTTATATTTTTAATCATATTTTTCCTTATGCCTCCTGTTTCCTTTTCCTTTATCTTTCCTTTCATTAAATTTCCCCTGCTTTTCTCCCTTATCTCTTTCCAACTGAATAGAACCTGGGAAAATATATAGCTCCATCATTAGCACTGAGGTAAATAAAAGTTACTTTCTCTGAGCTATGGACTAAGATAGCATAAGCTATAGCGGTTCTACCTTTCCTCTACTTAGCACATGTTGAAGCTGTAAATTTAACCAGCCAAGTGCTCTGTCCAGTTTCTGAAATTGTTCTCCATTTCTTTTCTAATTTTCTGGTAAGATTGAAGGTTGGCACATAAAGAAGTCACTACTGTATAATTTTGTTACTAGATTAAATCTGATGACTGCTGAGCAAATAAAAAAATGGTTTTAATTTAAATTTCTACTATACAAGCCAAGAACACAAAGGATAAATAGGGAAGTGGATGACAGATCACAGGATGTATGAACTGAAGTCTAATTGAAATGACATAAAAGATCATGCTTCTTGAAACTTCACACGTTCTATGTACGGTAGGCTGAATTAGCTATATACTGCTATATTTAGAGGTCATGATTATGATAGGGTTTTTTCTTCTTTATTTTCTTTTAAATGTTACATTAAAAAAATATGAGGTCCCCATATACCCCCCCACCCATATCAACAACCTCTTCCATCATCGCGGCACATCCACTGCACCTGGTGAATACATTCTGGAGCACCACTGCACCACATAGACAGTACAGATAAGCAACATATTCCACAGCTAAGAAAGTTTTATGATGATTACAGCCAACAGACAAGACAAAAAGCATCTAAATGTGTTTTGCTTGAGGGATAATATATTGTGTGGTAATTAAGTCACGATGAACAGATTTATAATGAGTATATTAAGTGCACTTTAAAAGGAGAGGGTATGAAAGACAGAAATAATTTTTGTTAATTTAATTTTTAACTCAGGGAGTGTGCTGAAATGAAGATGAAGAGTTAAAGCTCCTGTTTCTACCACACTCTAATGCTTTAGGATCCTCATTAATGAGTCATAATCTTTTCTCTATCTTGGTAACATTCTCCGTAAAATTGAGAAAACAAAGCACATTCATTCCCTTGGGGCAACATAACATTGTTGTTGGTTTTTGCTTTTTCTCTCTTAAATCTGGGTTAATGACCCATAGCAAAAATGTGCATAATTTCATTAAAAATATTCAGAAGTTTCACCATTTGTAGTAGACATTAATTGTTTTTGCTTTTTTAGTTTTTTATTTTTGTCAAATTCCCATCTTCCTCCTGGGAGCTACCCCTTTTTCTATGTGGTTCTTCTGGGATAATTAATCCCTGTACTCCAGAGATAATATATCATGAATTATGAATTATTTCATGTGATCTGCTAATATTTTGTTAAGGACTTTTGCATCTATTGACATCATGTATATCAGTGTGGTATATACTTTTTTGTAACACACTTGTCAGAATTTATTATTAGCATTATATTTGCCTCATGAAATGACTTGGGCAGTGATCCTTCTTTCTCTAAGTCATTTATGTAAGATTGGCACTATTTCCTGATTGGATATTTTTGATAAAACATACCAGTGAAATTAGCCAGGCCTGGAGTTTTCTTTTTGGGAATCTTCATGCAAATTTTAATTTCTTTAATAGGTATAGGGTTGTTCTTTCCTGTGTTGATTTGATAAATTGTATTGTCAAAAATTTGTCCATTTCAAGTTGTAAAAATTATTGGCATAGAATTGTTCATAGTATTATCTTATTATCACTTTAAAGGCTTTGTTCATTGCCACATCATCCTAATATTTAAACTAAGATCTTAATGGTATCTCCAGGCTACGATAGTTTCTCCTGTTCTTTATTTCATTTTATGAGCAATCTGGAAGAGTTCTTATCTACTGCCATAACATCAACTATTTTTCATATTAGAAGTGCCAATTCTGGGTGGTCATGAGAATTACTTGACTGTTTTTAATAAATACTATATCCTGATTTCCTCACCAGAAATATTGCATCAGTCTCTCTGGGGATTGAGCCCAGGCAGATCTTAGTCTATTCAATATCTCCACTATCAATTCTAAGGTGCAGTTATTGGCTAAAATCCCTTCTTTAAATGTTCCATATCCTAAATGGAAACCTCTAATTCTAAATATGCTTCCAATTTCATAAAGGAAAATTTGTTTAATTGGCAGCTGGAATGTCTGACAAACCTGAGTATATTACTTTCATCTCTGTAATTCTAACACTCCTTATGTATTCATTTTTTTCATTCTTAGCCAACTCAATTGAGGTAGACATCTCTAATTTTGATATTCCTTATGTATTCATTTTTTTTCAATTTAAGCCAACTCAGTTGAGGTAATTTTATACTTCAAATGCACCCATTTCCAGTGTATAGACAAATGAATTTTGAAAAATACATACATCCATGTTACCACCTCCCCTAGTCAATTGTCTTATCATCTCCAGAGAATTCCCATGTGAACCTTTTCATTTAACAACTGATGTGATATCTGCCAACCATATGTTACTTTTGCCTCTCTAGAATTTCATGTGAATGAAGTAGTAAAATGTGAATAATCTTGTTTCTGGATAAGTCTATTGTTTCAGTGTTTTGCTCCTTTTAATTGAAATTTTTACACAATGTCAAACTAGTGTTAACAAAAGCAAGGGATTGGAAAGTCAGTAGAATTGAGATTAGGTCTTGGATTGAACCAAAGAAAAGAGAATAATCAGAATTTCAATCCTTTTCAGGTACTCTCTGCTTTACCTGTTCCTCCTACTATAATATATTAGGATGTTCCCCAGGAACAAAAGATTTTTGGATCTGCCTTGCCTCCCAAGTCTGGGTCACTAGTGAAATTCTTAAGAAATACTTGAGGTCACTTAATTAGCTCTGCAATAAAATTAGCTCTGCAATAAAGACTGCTCTGTGCCAATCCTAACAAAGCATAAAACAAGAATTGAAAAGGTCTAATTAACTCAGTTAATTTAACTAAATCACAGAGAAAGACCATCAATATATAAAAGAATACAAGAAGTCTAACATCTAACATTAAGCATCATAAAATTGAAAATATCCAGTATCAGATAAAAATTACTAGGCATGAAAATAAACATTTCTGAGAGTTAAATAAATTAATTATTAGAAAGGGACACATAAATGACAGAGATGAAAGAATTCATAGGATTAAAAAGGCAGAGGAAAAAATCATGATAAGAGAAATATAAAATATTAAAAAATAATCTAGAAATGAAAATACAGTATCTAAAATGGAAAATAGGACCACAGAAGAAAAGATAAGTGAACATGAGTATGTAGTAATAGATATGATCCCTAAAAAGAATCATCAAAAGAAAAATAACTTAAAGAAATGTAATAAAATATTAAGTATATATTTTTGTGTACTTAGAAAGAAATAGGATGGACATAGAAAGGAAATATACAGGAAGAACAAAAACAAATTTTTCTAAATTTGATGAAAAAATGTTTTCAAGCAGAAAACCATAAAATAATACCAATGCACATCACAATCAAATTCACAAGAAAACAATGATAAAGATAAAAATCTTATACACAGCAATGTAAAATGAAAGACATATTATCAACTGAATAAAAACTTAAGGGTGAAAATATCTTCTGATAATGACATTTGCAAGCCAGAAAATAATGGAATGACAATTTTTTCTTCTGACAATTTTCTTTTATTTTAAAAGAAGGTATAGGTTACATGAAATTTACATCAAATATATAGGGGGGAAGTGGACTTGGCCCAGTGGATAGGGCATCTATCTACCACATGGGAGGTCCACGGTTCAAACCTCAGGCCTCCTTGACCCATGTGGAGCTGGCCCATGTGCAGTGCTGATGCACACAAGGAGTTCCATGCCATGCAAGGAGTGCCATGCTGTGCATAGGGTAGCCCCATGTGCAAGGAGTGCCACCCAGCATGAAAGAAAGTGCAGCCTGCCCAGTAATGGCACCATACACATGGAAAGTTGGCACAACAAGATGATGCAACAAAAAGAAACACAGATTCCCATGTTGCTGACAACAACAGAAGCAGACAAAAAGAAGAACATGCAGCAAATGGACACAGAGAACAGACAACTGGGGTGGGCGGGTGGGCAGGGGGGTGGGAAGGGGAGAGAAATAAATAAAATAAATCTTAAAAAGTAAATATATAAGGGATTCCCATATACCCCACCCCATTTCTCTATCACAATTTCCCCTATTAATAACATTTTTCATTACTGTGGTACATTTGTTAGAATTGGTGAATAAATATTGAAATATCACTACTAAGCATCGTCTATAGTTTACATTATGGTTTGCACTACAATTTTTTAAAAATTAATTTAATTTTTTCATTATCTTTTTTCAAGTTTATTAGATCACAGAAAATGTTACATTAAAAAACATGAGGTTCCCATATATCCCACTCTCCACCCCCCACCCCCATCAATTTTAATTGTATTTTTGAAGATACATAGAGTTCAAAAAATGTTACATTAAAAAAATAAGAGGTTCCTATATATCCCATCCCCTCACCTGACTTCTCCCACATCAACAACCTCTTTCATCATTTTGGCACATTCATTGCATTTGGTGAATACATTTTTGAGCACTGCTGTACCACAAGGATAATATTGCAGGTTACACTCTCCCCCAGTACATTCAGTGGGTTGTACCAAGATATATAATGTTCAGCATCCATCCCTGCAATATCATTTAGGACAACTCCAAGTCCCAAAAAAGCCCTCACCTCACATCTCTTCTTCCCTCTCTCTGCCCTCAGCAACTACCATGGCCACTTTCTCCACATCTATGCTACAATTTTTTCCATTACTAGTCACAAGAGTTCTATAGTAGAATATCAGTAAATTCACTCTAATCCATATTTTATTCCTCCATCCTGTGGACCCTGGGATGGTGATGTCCACTCCACCTCTGTATTGAGAAGGGGCTTAGATCTTACATGGATGATGGATGCAATTCTTCTGCTTGCAGTTGTAGGCATTCTTGATTCCTTGGTGTGGTGGTTGACCATCTTCACCTCCCTGTTAGCTGACCTGGGTAAGTCCAACAAACCAGAGAGTAGGAGTTGCAACTCTGCTGAGGCTCAGTGCCCAGCTGCCACATGGAGAGTCCAGAGATTCAAGTCTCCTGAGTATACACCAACCCTAGCACCAACCACAGGTTCAGTAAAAGTGATAGAAGAGGCATGTGTAGAAAGTTCACATCTGAGTCCAAGTTCATGACACTGAGGAACACAAATTCCAAAGTAGGTCCCACCGACATGGCACTGAACACCAGAGCCATCTGCCAAGACTATAGGGACATTTTAATGTAGAGAAAGAAAGAAAAAAGTTCCATATTAAGTTTTTTAGCTTTCCTGCTACTAATATACTTGTCCTTAGACTTTCTCTTTCAACCACTGTCATACCCTTATCTATGCTAGTTAAAAACACTATGATGTGCTTTCAACATTTCTATTCATTTCTAAAAATTTGCAAACTACCTTTTTACCAATTCTGCACAGATTAACATCCAGCTTTCCATTCTCTACCCTTATTCTAGTTTCTGGTGATCCATATTCTAATTATTAACTCCACGAGATTACATAATATATTTAGCTCATAATAGCACAATCATATAGTATTTGTCCTTTTTTGTTTGGCTCACCTCACTCGACATAATGTCCTCCAGGTTCATTTATGTTGTAAGTACACTTCATGACTTCATTTCTTCTTACAGCTGCATAATAGTCCAATGTGTGTATACACAATTTAACCATTTATTGGTTGATGGTGTCCATCTTTTGACAACTGTGAATAGTAACACTATGATCATCAGCGTGCAGACTTCTGTTCATGTCACTTCTCTCAATTCTTCTGAGTCTATACCTAGTAGTGATATTGTTGGGTCACATGGCAAGTCTATATTCAACTTCCTTGGAAAATGCCAAACAGTCCTCCAGAGTGGCTGTACCATTCTACATGCCCACTAACAAAGAATAAGCTTTCCTATCTAGCTTCATTCTTTCCAATACTTTTAGTTTTCCAACTTTTTAATAATGGCCATTCTAATAGGTGTGGAATGATATCTCATTGTAGTTTTTTTTTTTTTAAGATTTATTTATTTATTTAATCTCCCCCCTCCCCTGGTTGTCTCTTCTTGGTGTCTATTTGCTGCGTCTTGTTTCTTTGTCCGCTTCTGTTGTCATCAGCGGCACGGGAAGTGTGGGCGGCGCCATTCCTGGGCAGGCTGCTCTTTCTTTTCACGCTGGGCGGCTTTCCTCACGGGCGCACTCCTTGCACGTGGGGCTCTCACGCGGGGGACACCCTTGCGTGGCACGGCACTCCCTGCACGCATCAGCACTGTGCATGGCCAGCTCCACACGGGTCAAGGAGGCCCGGGGTTTGAACCGTGGACCTCCCATATGGTAGACGGACGCCCTAACCACTGGGCCAAAGTCCGTTTCCCTCATTGTAGTTTTGATGTCCATTTTCCTAATCACTAGTGTATTAGTCAGCCAAAGGGGTGCTAATGCAAAATATAAGAAATCTGCTGGCTTTTATAAAGGGTATTTGTTTTGCATAGGAACTTACAGACACTAAGCCATAAAGCATAAGTTACTTCCCTCACCAAAGTCTATTTCCATGTATTGGAGCAATATGGCTGCTGATGTCTGCCAGGGTTCAGCCTTCCTGGGTTCCTCTCTTCCCAGGGCTTGGTTCTTTCTGGACTCAGTGTACTTCTCTGCTTGGGGCTTGCTTCTCTTTCCTCTGTGTGCTTACTTCCTGGGGCTCCAGCTTGAGACTTCAGCATCAGGAGGCAGGGCAAGATGACATCTGAGTAAGTACACTGTCATCATCTCTCCTGTAAAGGACAGGCTGTATGGTGACAATTCTCCTGGAGCAGGCTGTTTCAGGAACCTACATGGCAGGGGTTGTCTGGGCATTGATCTGGAGAGACTGCAGCATAATTAGTGCTTGCTCAAGGTAGAATTGTGAGTTTCTAACACTGAACTTGGAAGCCCTGGGAAGGTAAATCTCTTCCCCCTAGGGAAGCCCCCTAGGGCTGAGGGCATAGCATTCCAGGAAAGCTGGAGTCATGTGCCAGCATTCCCAAGCCCCATGTTCCCCAAATGCATGAGCCCCAAGCCCATGATCCCTGAACCCCCACAACCCACACTTCACATACCTACATACCCCAAGTCCACATTCTCCCAGGCCTTTGTTTTCTGAGCCCAGCACTCCCAGAAATCTGGCATTATCCTACCTCTCTGGTCTGAGACTAACTCCAGGAGTGGGAGGGTGTAAGCAGGAGGTTCAGAGGGACCCAAAGAATGTAGGTTCAATTTTCTGGTCTCCCCCTTTTATTGTTTGGAGGAGCATATCAGTTGACTTGGGGAGAGCCTAAGAAGAAAGAAGAGGTGAATCTGCTGAGAGACCCTGATTTACCTAACTGCCCTGGGATAGGAAACTTGGTCTAGGAGAAGGAGTAGTCAGAAAATTAACTAGCCCCCCGTAGTACACCTAAGGGAGAGGGACAGTAGGATGTACTATGCAGGCTTCCAATAGCATATTTAGGGTTCCTGGAAAGGGGTGGGTGCTCTCTCTCAAGAAATTAAGAAAAATTATTTTCTGAGGTGAGTTGGTTCACCAGGGACCCATTTGAATTTCCTACAGGAGCCCTCACATACCCTTCATATTGCCCTGGGAGAGAGGGAAGTGAGGAAGGGAGAAAAGGGGAAGGTCAGACTCCTAAGCAGTTTATTCAATTGCAAAGAGGATTCCTTGCCTGAGGCCTTAGCTGGTCTTTTCTGTTGTTTTCTTGTTTTTCTTTCCCTTTATCACCCCATGGCCCCTCTTTTTTTCCTTTCTCCTTTTTTTAAATTGCTTTTTTGAAACTTTTTTCTTTTTTTATATTAAGTGCTGCAGGCAACATTTCTTATTTGCTGTGCTTCTTCATCTTTAATTTTCTCTATTCTCTGTGTACTGATTTTGGTATCCCCTTTCCTTTACCTCATTCTATCCTCCATCCTTTATTGTTTCTGTTACATTCCACTTCTCTTTGTTTAGCCCCCCAATATTTCTGACATTTTATATCTAATATCTCTAATTTGTTTTCTATCTTTTATTCACTCTTTACATTACTATCCTTTCTTTTCTCTTTCCCTCTCTCCTCACCACACTTGCCTTTTAATTCATACTATATTCCTCCCCATATTCAGTTTACTATCTCATTATAGGTGCTCCACTTTTTTAGATTATAACTATACACAGCTTATGTGAGTTAAATATCCATCCTCCTAGATCTCACGTGGTTCTTCTGCTGACATTCACTAGCAATACTATTACATTTTATTTTCTTACCCCATTTACTTTCTCTGACCCTAATATTTTCCTTCAAGGGAACTTAGCCAACAACAAGGAAACAGAATAAGAAGAACAAAGTGGCAAAGACAAAAACTTAGCACACATACAAAAAACAACTAATTAAATCCAGAGATGAAGAAACTAATCAACTGAATAAGCCCAACAAGATAAAATGATGACCAGACAGCAAAAAAAAAAAACAAAAACACAACAACAAAAAAACTACAGACCATACCAATAATCAGGAAAACATGGCCCAATCCAATGAACAAACTAAAAACCAGGAAGAAAAGTGGAAAACCAAACAAATAATTAAAGCTCTCAAGCTCATCATGGACCAATTCAATGAAGTGAAGGAAGAGATTCAGCATATTAAGAAAACACTTGGGAAGCAGACTTGGCCCAGTGGATAGGGCATCCGCCTACCACATGGGAGGTCCATGGTTCAAACCCCAGGCCTCCTTGACCCATGTGGAGCTGGCCCATGTGCAGTGCTGGTGCACACAAGGAGTGCCCTGCCATGCAGGGGCATCCCCCACATAGGGGAGCCCCACATGCAAGGAGTGTGCCCTATAAGGAAGCCCATGCAAACGAAAGTGCAGCCTGTCCAGGAGTGACACCACACACATGGAGAGCTGGCACAGCAAGATGACACAACAAAAAGAAACACAGATTCCCATGCTGCTGACAACAACATAAGCAGACAAAAAGAAGAACACACAGCAAATGGACACAGTTAACAGATATCTGGGGTGGGGGAGGGAAGGAGACAGAAATAAATAAAAAGTAAATCTTAAAAAAAAACACTTACAGAGCATACAGAAGAAATTGTAATCATGCACAAAAAGATAACGGAACGATGGGGATGAACATCACAATCCAAGAAATAAAAAAATACAAACTCAGCAAATAACAGTAGATTTGAAGAGGTAGAGGCAAAAATTAGTGATGTGGAACACAGCACATCTGAAATCAAACAGATAATAGAATTGATTGATAAAAAGAAAAAATCCAGCAGGGACTTAGGGACTAAATCAAAGCTACAATGATATACAATCTTACTAACATATGACTGGGAGCTATCAAAAAAACAGAAGACTACAAGTGCTGGAGAGAATGTGGAGGAATGGGAGCACTCATCCACTGCTGGTCAGAATGCAGAAGGGTCCAGCCATTCTGGAGGACAGATTGGTGGTTTCTCAAAAAGTTAGCTATAGATTTTCCATATGACCCAGCAATTCCACTGAAGAACTGAAGATAACAATACAAACCAATATATGCATATCAATGTTCATAGCAGCATTATTCACTATTGCCAAAACTTGGAATCAACCCAAAAGCCCATCAACAGATGAATGGACAAATAAAATGTGGAATATATGTACAATAGAATACTACTCAGTTTTAAGAAGGAATACAGTACAAGCACATGGATGAATCTTGAGGACAATATGTTGAGTGAAGCAAGCCAGACATTGAAGGTCAAATACTATATGAATTCTCTGATATGAAACCAGCAAACTGAGTGGTCTCAGAGAGCTAGAGACTGGAAGGTTGGCTAAAGGAATTTGTGGGGGAGAGGAAGGTTGCAAGCTGATGCCTACATGGGTGAAGTCTATGATAAGTTGGAGGTAAGTATTTGTACAGGGAAGGGAAAAGATGGGGCATAGGGATAACTTTGGGTGGGGCTAGGGTTGGGAGGAAGGATCAGATGGCCCAAGGAATTTGGGGGAAGGCTTGGGGGAACAGTTGAATATGGGAGAATGTCAGGTATATGTTTGAAACTATAATATTGAAAAAACTCTTTAGAAAATATAATAAGGAGGGATTATGTGTTTAAGGTGCTTAAGGGGGGCATCTCGTACAGGGGCAAGCTTCTAGGGAGAGTGTGAGTGCTCATTTTGTCATAGTGTATTATATCATTGAGTGTGGAGGTATACCCATAACCTGGGGAGACCTGGTGTTCCCAAATAGAGAGAATTATGTCTCTCGAGAGAATTGGTGGCTCCCAATTAGTTAGGACAATCTAGTATGCCAAGCCCTCAGCATTGTTGTAGTATCTGTAAATCTTGTCCCTCAAGTAGTGAAAATTGATTATCACTGTGGGCCCTGAGGGAAAGGGGAGAGAGTTATAGAACAGATGGAAGCAGGGTAACTGAGGGGCAATGGAAGCACTCCACAAGATCATGCAATGATGGATATAGGACATGTTAACTTACACCAAACATGTATAAAAGTCTATATGCTAAAATGTAAACCATAATGTTTTAAATTTAAAAATTTAGAAATTTGTGCAGTCTAAAATAAAAACCATAATGTAAACCAAAATGAAACCATGTTTGATAGCTATGTTTCAAAATCTGTACCTCAGCTGCAGCAAATATAACATGAACATGTAAAAAGATCATTGCTGAGTAAAGAGAAAAAGGGTTTGATGTTAAATATATGGGAGTTCCCTATATTGTGTATGTGAATTGCTGTGATCTAAACCTTTTTTGAAGACAAAATTAAACATTAGGGGGAAAAAAAGAAAGAAAGGATGTAGATACTGAGGAAGAAATGAAAGAAAGTGCCTTGCCACTGTACATACATGGCAACACCTATTACAGTGATGAAAGGCAAAATGTTTGAAACAAAGCTTTATAATATTTTTCATTTTATTAATACACCAATTTATTTTTACTTTATTTTAGTATTTCTAAATTATTCTATTTCTAAACTTTTAAACCCATCACTATATTTAAATTTCCTATTAATTGAATTTGGCGATACATTAAACTTCATTGTTGAAGAAGGTTTGGACCACAGAGAGGTTCGACTATTGGCAGGAGAGGAACACTGGTGTGGGGTGTTATTGATGGGGGTCACCCGATTTGGGGGAGTTCTCCAGGGCATGAACATAAGGGACATAAAAATGTTCTGATATATTTGGGATTTTTTAATAGTAGTTACAATTACAAACTCCAATTGAGGGAGTGCTGAGTTCCTACCTGGAGAGCTCTGTCACATTCCCCAATGGAAAAACAATAATCTCCCAAGTGGATTGGCAAAGACCAACAATGAAGGATGGTCCAATAATGAGCTCTTGATACTGATGACTATGCTTATGAGCCTGCGTACCTGAAATATGAACTAGGCCTAGAGCTGCAGGGTGTCTAAGAGTTACCTCCTCAAAGCCTCCATGTTGTTCAAATGTGGCCACTCTCTAATCCGAACTCAGCATGTAAATGCATTACCTTACCCCCAGCATGAGCATGACTCCCAGGAATGAGCCTCCCTAGTGCCGAGGGATTACTACCAATCACTAACTGGTGTTCCAATCAGAAAGAAACCTTGAATAAAAGGGTCAACACTGACCAGCAGAATATCTCAGCCTACATGTTGGATCAAGAGTTAAAAACTTTTTGACCTAGAATAAAAGTGGGAAATGGCAAAGACAAATGAGTTTAAATGTCTAAGAATCTTCCAAAAAGAGCTGGGGTCAGAGGGGTCACGCTTATGCACACCTCAGGAGGACCCCAGAGAAAGCCAAAGTAGATACAACCCTAGGTTCTGGTTCTCCTGAAAGCTATGGGGATGCACAGGGTATATGGTCATGGCAGATGGATTTGGAGTTCTGTGCCATGTCAGAGGGCCCTACTTTGGAATTTGTGCTCTGTGTGATGGAGCTGGACTCAGATGTGACCTTCCTACACATGCATCTTCTGTCACTTTTACTGAACCTGTGGTTGGTGCTAGGGATGGTGCATACTCTGAGGGTGTGAATCTCTGGACTGCCCATGTGCTTTCTGGGCCCTGAGCCTCAGCAGAGTTGCAACTCCTACTCTCTGGTTCATTGGGCTTACCCAGGTCAGCTATCAGGGAGGTGAAGATGGTGAACCACCACACCAGGGAATTAAGAATGCCAACAACTACAAGCAGAGGAATTGCATCCATCATCCATGTGGATTCTAAGCCCCCTCTTGATCTAGAGGTGGAGTGGGACATCACCATCCCAGGGTCCACAGATTGGAGGAAAAAAATATGGATTAGAGAGGACTTACTGATATTCTAGTATAAAACTATTGTGACTAGTAATAGAAGAAATTGTAGTATTCAGGTGGATAAAGTGGCCACAGTAGTTGCTGAGGGCAGGGAAAGGGTAGAAGAGATGCAATGTGGGGTCATTTTTGGGACTTGGAGTTGTCCTAAATGATATTGCAGGGTCAGATGCTAGACTTTTTATATCTTGCCATAACCCACTGAATATACTGGGGTAGAGTGTGAACTACAGAGTAAATTATTATCTATGTGAAGCAGCAGTGTTCCAAAATGTGTTTACCAAGTGCAATCAGAGTGCCACAATGATGGAAGAGGTTGTTGGTGGGAGAGAAGTGTTATGGGGGGTTGGGGTATATGGGAACCTCTTATATTTTTTAATGTAACATTTTTTGTGATGCATTTATTTTCAAAAAAATACAAATTACAAAAATAATGGGCTGAGTGGTGGGGAGTGAGGTATATAGGAAGCTCTTATGTTTTTTATGTTTTTTAATGTAACAGTCTTTGTGATCTATTAACTTTAATTTAAAAGTGTAAAATAATAATAAATAAATGAAAAAGACTTCAGCATCAAACTCCAACATTAAAAACCTCAACATCAAAATGCTCCAACTCTGTCCTTTGCCATGCCAATGCCTTACTGACATGGTCCAATTAAAGCCCTAATCATAATTTTATCATGCCTAGGTACAAACCAGTTTACAAACATAATCCAATATCTATTTTTGGAATTCATAACTGTATCAAACTGCTACAACTAGTGAAGTTGAACATTTTTTCATGTTTTTTTCACCATTTGTGATTCTTCTTTCGATAATTGTCTATTCAGGTCTTTTGCCATTTTTTAATCAGGTAGTTTGTCTTTCTAATACTGAATTTTAGCATCTCTTTGTATATCATGGATATTAATCCCTTATTGGATATGTGATTTCCAAATATTTTCTCCCATTAAGTGGATTGCTTTTTCAACCTTTGGCAAAGTTCTTTGAGGTGCAAAATTGCTTAATTTTGAGGAAGACCCATTTATCTATTTTTTCTTTTGTTGCTCATGCTTTGATTATAAGGTTTAAGAAACTGTTGCCTACCACAAAGTTTTGAAGATGTTTTCCTAAATTTTCATGTAGGAATTTATGGTTATCAGTTTTATATTTAGGTTCATGATCCATTTTGAGTTAATTTTTGTATAAGGTGTGGGATAGGGGTCTTCTTTCTTTCTTTTGATTACAGATACCCAGAATGGTCTCCCAGAACCATTTATTGAATAGACTGTTCTGACTCAGCTGGGAGGGGTTGACAGTCTTTTCAAAAATCACTTCACTGTAGATGTGAGGGTGATTTCTGTGCCCTCAGTTTGGTTTCATTGGTCAATCTCTCTGTCTCTATGCCAGTACCATGCTACTTTTACCATTGTAGGTAAGTAAAATGTTTTAAAGTTGGAAAGTGAGAATCTTCCAACTTCATTCTTCTTTTTTAAAAAGACATTTCTGTCTATTTGGGGTCCCTTATCCTTCCAAATAAATTTGATAGTTGGCTTTTCCATTTCTGTTAACAAGTCTGTTAGTATTTTTATTGGGATTGCCTTGAATCTGTAAATATGTTTGGGTAGAATTAACATCTTAATATTTAGTCTTCCAGTCCATGAACATGGAATCTCCATTTAAGTTTTCTTCAGTAACTTTAAGTGATGTTTTGTAATTTTCTGAATATATGTCCTTTATGTCCTCAGTTAAGTTTACTCTTAAATATTTGTTCTTTTAGTTGCTGTTGTAAACAGAAACTTTTTTCTGATTTTCTTGTTTGCTCATCAGTGTTGTATAGAAATTCTATTATTTTTTGCATAGTAATATTGTATCCCACAACTTTGCTGAACTCATCTATTAGTTCTAGTCACTTTTTTATGGACTTTTAAGGGTTTTCTAAATATAGGATCATATCATTAGTGAATAGGGAGAGTTTAACTTCTTTTTCTATTTGGGATTCTTTAATTTCTTTATCTAGCCTAATTGCTTTAGCTAGAGCTTCTAGCACAATATTGACTAACAGTTGTGACACTGGGCATCCTTGTCTTGCTCCTGGTCAGTGAGAAAGCTTTCAGTCTTCCATCATTGAGTACAATGCTAGCTGTAGCCTTTTTATATATGTACTTTACCATATTGAAAATGCTTCCTTCTATTCTTAACTTGTGGAATATTTTTATCAAAAAGGATGTTGTATTTTGTCTAATGCCTTTTATGTATCAATTCAGATTGTCATGTGATTTTTCTTCAATTTTATCATTGTTATTTATTATATTAACTGATTTTCTTGTGTTGAACCACCCTTGTATACCTTGGATAAAACCTACTTGATCAGGGTGTATAATTATTTTAATGTGCCTTTGGATTCTGTTTGCAAGTATTTTGCATCTATATTCATTAAAGATATTGGTCTGTAAATTTCTTTGCTTGTAGTATCTTTATCTGGTTTTGGTATTAGAGTGATGTGGAATTCATAGAACAACTTTGGTAGTATTCTTTCCTGTTCAACATTTTGGAAGAGCTTATGAAAGATTGGTTTTAGATTGAATGATTGGTAGAATTCTCCTATGAAGCCATCCAGTCCCAACTTTGGGAGGTTTTTGATATCTGTTTCAGTCTCTTCACTTGTGACTTGCTGAGGTACTTTATTTCTTCTAGGGTCATTGTAGGTTGTGTGTTTCTAGGAATTTTTCCATCTCACCTACATTATCTAGTTTTTTGGTGTAGTTATTCATAGTATCTTCTTGTGATCTCTTATTTCTACAGTATCAGTGCAGCCAGGTTTCTCTTTTAAAAATGTAATTCTAGGAATGTTAATTATCTGTTTAAACCCATTCAGTGACTTCCACTGTCTTTATAAGCATATCCAAAATACTTAAAATAACATATAAAGACCCCATGTAACCTTGGGAGCCATTTCTTACTCCTCAGACTTCAGTTTTCTTTTCCACCTCTTATATCCCCTTCTTTTTTGTACCTCAAGTTTATTACATTTTCTCATACCCCAGTAGAACTGCATGTGCTATTGTCTCAGTTGGTAATTTTCTCTTTTGCTGCCTTGGCGATTTATATTTAGGTCACAATTTTAACATCATCTTTTCACCAGAGAGGCATTTTCTGTCTCTTAGATATTAACTCACCTTATAGTTTGCACCCTAAACCGCACTTATTATAATGTATATCTGTCTCTCAAATAGTCTCTCTTAAGACTTCCTATTTTATTAGGAATCTTGAAGAATGCTTCATGGTAATAATATCATGTAGACAATTCAAATGCTTTTTCTTCTCATCTGCCAGTAGTGCATTTTATCATTGAATACAATTTTGATGATGCTACCAACCACAAAACTAATAAAAATCTTACATACCCTTTAACTCATTTACTTATTTGGTGTTGATAACTGAAAAATAATTATTATATTCATGTTGAGTGCCTGATCTGTGAGACATAGTAATGATCAAGATAGACAGCTCATCTCTTCAGGAAGCCCATATTTTAATGGGAGGTCTAACAGTTAAATAGTTATGATAAATGGATATATCTACCTTGTGAGGGAAATGCAAGAGTCTCTAGGGCTGCATGGAAGAAAGGAGTGGGGGTGATCTAGAGGATTAGAGTTTTAGTCATTGAGACATTGTTAGAGTCATACATACCTCAGTTTGGATACTTGATCCGACATTAGCTCCCTTTCTGACCTTGGAAAAGCTACTTAACCTTAAGCTTCAGTCTCATCACCTGTAAAATAGATATCTTAATATCTTCCTCATGGCATTGTTGTGAAAATAAAATGGGATTATGCATGCAAAGCATGTATTACATGTTTGACATGTGAAAGTGAGCAATAATTGTTGCTTAAGTTATTTTCTTGAATCTTGAGTCATGATAAAAACATCACAAATATTTCCATATATGATTATTTTAAAGGCTTCATATGTTGTTTAATGAGTTGACTAGCATTTGTATGTTTCTTCTTTTTTGTATTATAAACAATGCTATGATAAACAATCTTGTATAGGATATCAGCAAAATGGTGGATTAAGAGCCTCTGAAAATTTACCCCACCATAAAAGCTAAAAAAAGCCCAGCAAAAGTTGTCAAGTCAACATTTTTAGAATTCTGGAAGTTAACCAAAGACTTTCAATGAATTTTAAAATGATATGTGTTCTGTGGAAGACATCTTTGACACTGAGGGGGAAAGTAGGATCCTAGAAAAACTGCTGCTTGTATTGGAATGGGTAGTTTTAGTGGTAAATAACACAAATCAACCCCAAAGCAGTGTAATTATTGGATCACATTGATTAAATGTCAAAAGGTACTGATAACTGAAGTTGTGACTTGATCTAGTTCCTCAGGAATGTTGTAAGGATCTATCTACTTCTCTCTGATGCTTACATCTATATTGGTTTCTTTCTAAGGCAGGAAGTACCCAACACCATCGGTTCTAAGAGTATCAATTTCCAGTTTAGCAACAAAAAAAATTGGAGAGTCTATTTCTCTTTGATCAAATTCCCCTGTGCTCTTGCTCACTTTTATGGTTTTGTTTCTATTTGTATCCCTGCTGCAGTTACACATACTTTGACCAGTCACACTTGGAAGGTATCACCATCCTGGAGCCACATGTGGAATAAACTGACTTAAGCCATGTCAATTTAGAGTTGGAGGGGGTGCTCCCAAAAGATGAATATAGGGCAATACAAAAAGGGAAAACCAAAAGACAAAAAAAAAAAAGCCAAGAAATGATGATGCATACTTTATAATAATAAAGGATGTAATCCATAATGAATATTTAATTGAATATTCCAAATAACACAATATGCATGTAGTAATAAAAATAAATATGTAATAAAAATAAAGATAAAAAGTATAATAGAAAAGAAAACTCACTAATTATAGAACCCTTAAATAAACCCAAGAGTATAATAGGGAATTACTGGAAGCATTTATTTTAAAATCAGAAACAACACATCCTTGTCGTATATTATGAGGAGGCACTAATTAATATAGATAACACAAATAAAAATGATATCTTGTTGGAAAAAAATTAAAGGGCTTAATAACTAAAGCCAAGATAATTCTCTTATGTTAAACAATACTGAGACCAAGCCAAAGTAGTGTAAATGGATGCTCCATGAATACTTGCTCTTGGAAATTAAAACTGTGAAAGATCTAAATGGCTTAAGAATCAAGACAAAGAGCTTGCCCGTCAAGACTCTCTTCAAGAAAGTGTCCTTGCTACACTCCCCAATCTAAATAATTTCTGCCCATATCCACACACTCCTCTGCCTTGTAAGAGCTGTCTTAAAATCATTCAACTCATGCCCTATAATTTTATAAATATTTTTCTGCCAAATACCTCATGTTGTATTATTTTATTCATATGAATTGTCCAAAAGAGGTGTAGTTATGGGGATAGAAAGCACTAAAGTTTACACAGGACTAGGGGACTTGGAGAGAAATGGGGAGGGACTGCTAATTTATAGAGTTTCTTTTAGTAATGAGAATGTTCTAAAATTGACAGTGATAATGGTTGCACACCTCTGTGACTGTATTAAAAAGAATGAATTTTACAATTTAAATGAATTGTATGATATGTGTCTTAGTTTTCACAGCTGCTATGACAAATACCACAGAATAGGTTGGCTTGACAACAGGAATTTACTGGCTGAACGTTTCAGAGGTTGGAAGGCTTGCCTCCTCTGACAGTTTGTAGCATTCTGGCTGGGTGGCAATCTGAAAATTCTTGGGATCCTTGGCTTTCCAAGCCCAAAGGTATATTCTCTCTTTTCATATCTGGGTGTTCCTGCTGACTTCCTGCTTCTCCCCATGACTTTGTCTTTATAAGGCCTTCAAAAATAGGATTAAGACCCATCCTGATTCAGTTGGCCACATCTTAATAAAAAATAACATCTTCAAAAGGTGCTATTTACAATAGGTTCAGGCCAACAGGACTGGTATTAGGAATGTGGTTTTGTTTTTCTGGGGTAGATAATTCAATTTATGACAGTATGTGAATAATAAATAAAAAATAAATAACAATAAAGCTGTTATACATATTTTAGAGAAAGGAAATGAATGGGTTCAGAAAGATGAGTGAAAGTATTGCACACTTAAAAAACTGATTCCTGTCATTTATTTAACAATTATTTATGGGTCCTTGTTCCTATCAGGAACTACTCTTTTTTTTTTTTTTAATCTTTTTATTTATTTATTTTTTTATTTTTTATTTTTTTATTGACTTTGTAATAATATTACATTAAAAATATATATGTGAGGTCCCATTCAACCCCAACCCCCCTCTCCCCCCCCAACAACACTCGTTCCCATCATCATGACACATCCATTGGATTTGGTAAGTACATCTTTGGGCACCTCTGCACCTCATAGACAATGGTTCACATCATGGCCCATACTCTCCTCCATTCCATCCAGTGGGCCCTGTGAGGATTTACAATGATCGGTGATTACCTCTGAAGCACCATCCAGGGCAGCTCCATGTCCCAAAGACGCCTCCACCTCTCATCTCTTCCTGCCTTTCCCCATACCCATCGTCCACCATGTCCACTTTTCCCAATCCAATGCCACCTCTTCTATGTGGACATTGGATTGGTTGTGTCCATTGCACCTCTATGTCAAGAGGAGGCAGGAACTACTCTTGATGCTGGGTAAACAAGGATAAATAAGGCAGGTGCTTCCCTGAAATCATGGGACCTAAATACAGGATAAATATGTTGTCCATGTGGAAGCATTTTTCATGTGCCTGATAGACTTCTTCCAGAATACCTTTAAAAAAATGCAGACATACAGAAATATGACAAATAAATAAAGGTCACCACATGATGAATTACTGTTCAGGAAACATAGGTCTTTCTAGTAAGTAAAATGGATTAAGTTGCATATTATTGATAAACACATCCCATGTTCTGATGTTTAATCAAAACAGCACACAGAAGCTATATGAACTTTGTTTTATTAATTATACAAATTTTATAATGGTAAATTTCATTAATGTTATAACCAGAGGGTATTGACTCCTTGATATACAGAAATAAACATTCTCATATGAAACTCTACTACAGCTGATGTTACAAATGACAAGCTAAATTTACCGAGAAATAAAATTAAATAGAATAATTAGTCTAAACAATATTTAAATAGAATAGAATAAATTTATAGATTCATATTATATAATACAGTTATGAAATATACTAACAGCTATAACTTATCAAATATCCAATTATGCCATTTTTATACTCTTAATAGAATAAGACTAAATGAGAAAAAATAAAATGTATCAGTTGAGACAAAAAGGTCTTGCTGTTGTGGGTCTTCAAAGTAGACTCGTTGGAATCAGGATCCACAGAGCAGGTGCTACATTTGTTTCCGGGTTATATAAACAGAAGCTGGAGTCAAAAGATTGGTGTTGATACATTGTTGTTACCAGTGGAGATTAATGTTGAGCCAAGGAATTCTCTTAGTAAATGGACTCTTGGGGAGTTTCCTCCTCACTTTCCAGAATAGGGGGAAGCACAGCATATCATCTTCTCAGAACATTCCTCCTGGGACTCCTTCTTAACCTCTGACATTTGACAGGACAGCAATGTGGAAGAACAGAGCCTGGGTTGGCTGCTCCCCTCTCATGTGAGAGGGTTGAAGAAGATTCTATTGAGCTGCTTCTGCTTGTGAGAGGAGCTACAAGACAAGATCTGTCTTGACCTCCTGTGGCACCTGCTGACTGGATGGGGTGGACCCAACTTCAGGGACCCCAGGGTGTGGTAACTGGTTTACACAGGGCATGGCTTTACCATTTCAGCCTGATGTTCCTCCTTCCTTGGGAAACTGTTGATCCAGAGGGTTCCTGGTTGTGGTTCCAGGACTCTGCCAAGTGCTCCATTTGAAACACGAGAGGTGGAATGATAATTTTCAGAAACTTCATGTTTTTCCTTGATTAGTTTTTATGCCATGGATGTGTTTTATTTTCTCAGTTGAAATAGGTTTCTCCCAGGTATCACAGCTCTTATTTCCATATCATGAGCTTTATGCCTCTGGGAAATAAGGCTTTCATAATACTCAGTGATTCTATCAACTTTTTCTGCAATGATTTCTGCTTGAATTTTATAAGTTTTCAGCTTTTCACATCCATTGCTGATGTCTTTATTTGCTTTGGAAAAATATTCCTCCATCTTTATGTGGTAAATTCTCTTTAACTTGACAATTTGATTAAAACTTGTCTCCTTTTCTTGATGCAGATGGACTTGAAGTTTCTGTTGGAGCTTTTGCCTCTCCCTTCCAGTTAGGAGAGTTCTACCTGGAGCGAGCAAAGCTTTTTCAGTTTGGAATCTTCCAACATGACTTTCAAGTTCACTGATTATTTTAATTTCTTCTTCTAATTTTGCATGCATTTCTTTTCTTTTTCCTTAAGACTTTGTAAGTAAGTGTTTAACTCCACAGCATCAATCAACATTCCTTTGGATTCTCCCACTATGAGGTCTCCATTTTCTGATGTCTTCAGTATATCCAATTCCATGTTCCCAAGATCTATATTATTTTCCTCAAGAACAGCAGCTGCATCACAAATCTTAAGCAAATGCTCATCTGGAGGTTTGATTTGACCCACTTTATTACTAAGAACGGTTCCATAGGTAGTTTAGAGTTTCCTGAGATTTTTCTCTCTTTAGTAAATGTGCCCAGCTTACACTGTGGTTTTTGAGATTCCTCTGATAGAATTTTATGCTTCTTTCAAACCTGGAATTTTCCTCCAAAGCTCCTGTCATGGATGTGGGAAGCTGTTTTATATTTGCCTGAGAGATTTTGAAGGATATTTGGTTGGAACTACTTGATGTTGGATTTGCCTTGTTAAGTCTTCTAAGGTGAGAGTTTTGCTTATAGTGTCAACTATCAGGTGAACTTCTTGTAAACATTTAGATGTCTCTCCTTTCCATGACTTTCTAGACTCGTCTACTTTAAGTCCAAGTGAAGAGTTGTAGATTTCCAGTTCTTTATTCATGAGTTTCACATAGACAATTTCTGATACTTCGTTCTTGAATTTGTCTTATGTTATAGCTGAGTTAAGGTCTCAAAATTATTTTTCAATGTAGTGAAACATCAACAACTTGTTGTGTTCCCTCTAGAAGAGCAGAAATGTCAGTGGCCAGTTTTTTGTCTCTCCTCCCATTATAATAAGATTTAATAATAAAAATCCCCACTATAACTATCCAAGCCACCAATTTCCACAGCATTCCCTGGACATCTAGGCTTTGTATAAAGTCCTTTAGCAGAGCTGCCAACACCAGGCACAAGGTTACCAAGATCAGGATTGCACAGAGCATCATGACTATCAGCAGACCATACAATGCTCTTAAGGCCTCTGCTGAGTCACCTCAGGTTGCCAGGAACCTGTTCCCACAACAAAAGATAGAACCCCATGGTGAGCATCCTGCCCAGAACCTCCAACTGCCTGGCAACCAAGGCAGACCTTAGTGGAGGTGGGGTTAGGGGTATAGAAAAACAATACCTCCATCTTTCCCACACCTTGACCCACAAATCAGTGATCGCATGTCATGACCCAGGGGATATGGACTAAGCTCTGTAGGCTGGAGGGATGACCACCCTAGATTTTTCCCGACTGCCTTAGAAAAGAAAGAGGTAAGTGTCTTCTCATACCTGTAACCATCTGAATTATCTGTTGGGAGGTTTCATGGTAGAGGACTTGCAGACCCCCAATGCTGGCCACATAAACTTTTCATTTTGTGGCCTAGGACACCTAAGCCAACCCATGGTGATCAGATGAGACTCCAACTGTCAGTGCCCTCCTTAATTTGTGTCTGCCTGGCCCTGAATGTGTGTTATGAGTATGAGAGGGGTTATGACAGGCCCTGCACAGAGATTCAACTCACTTTACTAATTTCATCTTTAAAAACTAACTTAGAAATATTGGAATACTAAAGTCTTTAGATTTCGAGGATGTACATTCTGTCTGTGTGATCTTTGGATTCATTCTCATCTTTCTCTTGACCGTTCACAAAAGAGCTGCATTGATCACAAGGATTGCTAGCTGGCATCTGACTCTTTAGCAACATACTATTTTTTTTAAACTTTTTATTTTGACATAATTTCAAATCTACAGGATGGTTGCAGAAATAATAAAAACCCCATACAGAGAAATCCAACATAATCCCACACTCAAAGGACCCAGATACCCAGATCCAAAAATTTTAACATTTTTTCCATTTTGGTCATATCATTATATTATCTATCTATTCATCTATCTATCTATCTGTTTACCATCTGAACATTTGAAAGCAGGTTGTACATGTAATCCTCAAACACAATGCTTCCTTTTATGTCTCTTAGGAAGGATATTCACTTATTTAATCACCTTAAGTGCAGTTATCAGGCTCAAGAAATTTTAGTGACATAAACCTCACACTCTAAATTTAAATGCTTACATTGAAAAAGAAAAAAATACTTCAAATCCGTAACCTAACCTCAAAAGTAGAAGAAGTAGGGGGAAAAAGCAAATTAAACCCAAAGTAAGCAGAAGAAAGGAACTAAATATGAGAACAGAGATAAATGAAACAGAAAACAATAAGAGATAGAATCAACAAAATCAAAAGTTGGTTCTTCAAAAAGAAGTAGCTACAGAAGAATAACCAATGCTCCTCAGAGTTCCCTTAGGAATAAGGGCATGAACTCGCTGAGGAAGGAGTTGAGGCAAGTTAGTATAGTGAAAGGGCAAAGGCAGCAGGCCCAGCAGACAACCTGGCTGACAGACAACATGGCAGGGAGAACCTGCCAACACCTTGACCTCGACCTTATGGTCTGAGAATTGAGAGGGGTCCTGGATATTCCAAACAGGCCACACCATTGACCCCCACCACTGGTGAGGTAGTCAATAACATCTGAGGCCCCTCCCCTTAGCATTAGCAAGGGAGGAATAATTAATAGCTTAAAAGGTGACCACACATGTCAAAACCCACTCCCTGCCTAGAAGACCCTGCATCAAATCTTGATGAGTATTTCATCCTTCTTTTCCATTTCTCAGCAAGCTCTGTTCTTTTCTCCCATTTCCCAATGAATTCTTTTTACTAACAAAAAAAGTTGGTTCTTTGAAAATATCAAAAAGAAAAAAAGGGAGAGGATACAAATAATGGAAGTCAGAAATGAAAAGGCAAACAGCGCTTCTAACCCCATTGAAATAAAAAAAGGACTATAAGTGGATACTATAAATAACTGTATGCCAATAAATTAAATACAATAGATGAAATGGAAAATTCTTAGAAACATGTATATTACCTACATTGACTTAAGAAGAAATAGAAAATCTCAACAAATCAGTAATTAGTAAAGTGACTGAAACAGTAAACCTCTCAACAAAGAGAAGCCCAGAACCAGATGGCTTCACAGGGGAATTCTACCAAAGATTCCAAGAAGATTTAATACCCATTATGCACAAATTCTTTCAAGAAATTGAAGAGAGAACAGTTCTTAACTCATTCTACAAAGCAAACCTCACCCTCATACTGAAGCCAGATAAAGATACCACAAGAAAAGAAAACTAAAGAATATGTCTTATGAATATAGATGCAAAAATCCTCAAGAATATACTAGCAAACTGAGTCCAACAGCATATTAAAAAGAATTATACACCACGATCAAGTAGGATTTATGCCTGATATGCAAGTTTGGTTTAACATAAAAAATTCAAGTAATGTAATATACCACATTAAAAAATGAAGGGAAAAACACATGATTATCTCAATTGATGAAGAAAAGGCATTTGACCAAAATCCAGTACCTTTTCTTGATAAAACTATTTACGACAATAAGAATAGGAGGAACACCATGGAGCCTAGAGTGATTACAACTGAAAATGCGAGGATTGCATCCAGCATCCATGTGGAATCTGAGCCTCCTCTTGACATAGAGGTGCAATGGACACAACCAATCCAATGTCCACATAGAAGAGGTGGCATTGGATTGGGAAAAGTGGACATGGTGGACGATGGGTATGGGGAAAGGCAGGAAGAGATGAGAGGTGGAGGCGTCTTTGGGACATGGAGCTGCCCTGGATGGTGCTTCAGAGGTAATCACCGATCATTGTAAATCCTCACAGGGCCCACTGGATGGAATGGAGGAGAGTATGGGCCATGATGTGGACCATTGTCTATGAGGTGCAGAGGTGCCCAAAGATGTACTTACCAAATCCAATGGATGTGTCATGATGATGGGAACGAGTGTTGTTGGGGGGGGGGAGAAGGGGGGTGGGGGAGTGGGGTTGAATGGGACCTCACATATATATTTTTAATGTAATATTATTACAAAGTCAATAAAAAATAAAAAAAAAAGAATAGGAGGAAACTTCCCCAGCATGATATAGGACATATATGAAAAGCTGAGAACCAACATCCTGCTTAATAGTTTAAAAGACTGATAGCTTTCCCTCTAAGATGAGGAACAAAACAAGGATGATCACTGTTACTGTTGTTACTTAATATTGTACTGGAAGTTCTTGCTAGAGCAATTAGGCAAGAAAAAGCAACAAAAATCATCTAAACTGGAAAAGAAGGAGTAAATCTTTCCCTATATGCAAATGCTGTGATCTTATATACAGAAATTCCTGAAAAAAAACCACAGTAAAGCTCCTAGTGCAAATAAATGAATTCAACAAAGTGGTGGGGTACAACACTCAAAATCAGTAGTGTTTTTATACACTAGCAATGAAAAATCAGAAGAAATCAAGAGAAAACCCCATTCATAGTAGCAACTAAAAGAATTAAATATCTACAAATTAAACTTAACAAACATATAAAGGACTTGCATGCAGAAAACTATAAAGGTTAAAAGAAATGAAAGAAAACCTAAATAAATGGAAGTGTATTTCCTGTTTATGGATTTGAAGACTAAATAAGTTATGTTGCCAAGACTACCCATAGCAACTTGTGGATTCCATGAAATCCCAATAAACTTCCTATAACTTTATTTGCAGAAATGGAAAAGTCAATCATCAAATTTATATGGAAGGATATGTGTCCTAAATAGATAATGCCATCTTGAAAAAGAAGAATGAACTTAGAGGAGCCCCATTTCCTGACCTAAAATATATCACAAAACCACAGTAATCAAAATATCCTGGTACAGGCATAAGGATAGGCATATAAACCAATGGAATAGAATTGAGAGTTCAGAAATCAACCCTCATATTTATGGCTAAATTATTTTTGAGATAGGGCAAAACCATTCAATTGGGAAAGAACACACTTTCTTCAAAAATAAAAAAAAAATTAAAAAGAAGGAGGAGGAGAACCCCTACCTCACACCATATGCAAAAATCAAATTAAAATAGATCAAAGACCTAAATATAAAAGCTACAGCTATGAAACTCCTAGAAGAAAAGGAAAGGTAGCATCTTTAGGATCTTGTGTTAGGCAATGTTTTCTTAGACTTTGTACCCAAAGCACACACAAGCAACAAAAAGAAAAAAAAATTGATATATGGGACTTATTAAAATAAAGCCTTTTGTCCTCAAAGAATTTTATCATAAAAGAAGACAAGCTACACAATGGTAGAAAATATTTGAAACCATATATTTGATAAAGGATTCATATATAGTATGTATAAAGAAATCCTTCAACTTAACAACAAAAAGACTAACAACCCAATTTAAAAATGGGCTAGATACTCTCTAAAGAAGATATAAAAATGATCAGAAAGCATATGACAAGATGCTCAACATCATTAACCCTCAGAGAAATGCAAATCAAACCCATAAGATACTATTTCAGCAACATTGGAATGACTACTTTTTTTTAAAAAAAAAATGGGAATAAGTATTGAAGAGTATGCAGAGGAACAGGAACAGGCATTCATGATTGGTAGCAATGTAAAATGGTGCAGCTGCTGTGGAACACAATTTGGCAGTTCCTCATAAAACTAAATATAGAACTACCACAAGAACTGGCAATCCCAGTACTAGATATATTTCTGAAAGAATTGAAAACTGGGATTTGAACAGATATTTGCAAACAATATGTTCTTAGAGGTCTTATTCACAATTGCCAAAAGACTGAAGCTACCCAAGTTACCATTAACTGATGAACGGATAAATAAAATGTTGTATATACATACAATGGAATATAATTCAGCTGCTAAAAAGAATGAAGTCTTGATACATGTGTCGACATGGGTTAGCCTTGAAGACCTCACATTGAATGATGTAAGTCAGACTTAAAGGCCAAAATATTGTATGAGCTATCTGATTTGAAATCACCAGAATTAGAAAGCTCCTAGAGTCAGAATCTAGAATATAGTTTACCAGGGGATGGAATGTAATAGGGAATGGGAAGTTAAGGCTTAAACTGTACAGGGTTCCTATTTGGAATGATGGAAATGTTTTGGTAATGCATAGTGGAGATGGTAGCACAATGATGTGAATGCAATTAACAGCACTGATACATGTATAAGAATATGATTAAAAGGGGAACTGTTAGATTGTATCTATGGTAACAGAAGAAAATTTATTTTAAAAATCTAAGGAGGGAAGCAGACTTGGCCCAGTGGATAGGGCATCCGTCTACCACATGGGAGGTCCAAGGATCAAACTCCAGGCCTCCCTGACCCATGTGGAGCTGGTTCACACTTAGTGCTGATGCACGCAAGGAGTGCCCTGCCATGCAGGGTGTCCCCCGCATAGGGGAACCCCACACACAAGGAGTGTGCCCTGTAAGGAGAGCCACCCAGTGTGAAAGAAAGTTCAGCCTGCCCAGGAATGGTGCTGCACACATGGAGAGCTGACACACAAGATAATGCAACAAAAAGAAACACAGATTCCCATGCCACTGACAACAACAGAAGTGCACAAAGAAGAAGATGCAGCAAATAGACACAGAGAACAGACAACCAGGGTGGGGGGCGGGGAAGGGGAGAGAAATAAATTTTTTAAAAAATATTTTTAAAAAATCTAAGGAACTACACTGTACAGTGAACCCTAAGTGAAATCATGCTCTTTAATAGTACAATTGTAAAAGTATGCTATCATGAATTGTAACTGATGTTGCATGCCATTTCAAGGTGGTGGTGGGGTGGTATATGATAATCCTGCATTTTATGCAGGATTGTTCTCTGTACCCATAACTTCTCTAATAAAGAAAAAAATGGTCATTCTACAAATAAAATGATAGGAAAAAAGAACAAACACCAAAAGAATAGATTTAAACCGAACCATACCAATTTTTGTTTAACAATTCAGGTAAAAGGAAGAGGTTGATTTTATTTTAAAGAGCAGAACCAATTATATTATTTCCATAAGAAACCCACTTTATATTTATAAACACAGGTTATCATGTAGAGATCTACAAACAGAAATTTGGAATGACTATGTTAACATTAGAAAAATATTTTGGAGCAAAGAAAATTACAAGGGATAAAGAGCAACATTTCAATATAATAAAGAGTTCAATTCATCAAGAGTATATATTGTTTAATTCAAACTACATGAAAAAAATGTTGCTACTACTGAATAGGAAAACAGAAAAATCAACAATTTTATTTGGCTATTTCAAAACCCACCCTAAAAAATAATAGAATGTAAGCAGAAAGTCATTAAAAATATAGAAAAGACTTGACCTATCTAATCAACAGCATAACGAAAAGATATTTATAAAACACTCTAGAACTGCAGAATAAAATGTCTGCATGTGTGTATGAAATATTTGAAAAGAGTATATTCTGAGTCATAAGACAAATTTCAAAAATTGTAAGTGATTGAAATCATGCAAAATATATTATTTTAACCAACGGAAATAAACAAGAAAACTCTATGGACCTTCTTCAGAGTGGCAGGAAGCTCAGATCATAGACAGTGGTTTCATTTCATTCTTGTACTTCTTGATATCTTGTATCCCAGTAGTATATAGCAGCAGGGTTACTTTAGAACAATTAAAATGGGCAGCACTCCTTCTGTTATCATGTGAAACTCTACCCACTATGTCAATACCCAACAAACATCCAAACATATGTTTACAACTTATATGCATGCCCTGGAAAACTCCCTCCTACCCATGCATCCTCCTTAAATGACATCCTACATCAGTGCTCCTCCTCTGCCATAGTTGAACCCCTCTGTGATTCAAAACTTTTTTTAACTTTTTGCCTTTCATCACTGTATTAGGTGTTGCCCTGTATGTACAGTGGCAAGGCAATCTTTTCCATTTATTCCTGTGTCTGCATCCTTTTTTAAAATGATGTTTTCAAAAAAGTTTTAGATCACAGTAAAGTCACATTTAGAATATATAGGACTCCCATATACACAACATCAAACCCTTTTCCCCCTTCCCTAGCAATGATCTTTTTACACATGGATGTCACATTTGCTGCAGCTGATGTATAAATATTGATACATAGTTACTAACCATGGTTTCATTATGGTTTACGTTTTAGACTATACACTGTTATAAATTTTTAGTGACATTTAACATGGCCTGTATCCATCATTGCAGGATCATGCAGAATACTTCCATTGCCACCAGTTACCCCCTCTTCCATCCATTATATTCCCCTCTCCCTTTCTACTGGGGCCCACAGTGACAACCAATCTTCACTGCTTGAAAGACAAGATTGATAGATACTTGCACCAATGCTGAGGGCTTGACACACTAGTCTGTCCTCCCCCACTGGGAGCCACCCATGCTCTCAAGAGACACCCTCCCCTCTGTTTGAGAATATCAGGCCTACCCAGGATGGGGTTATAACACCTTTCCATTCATTGTACTGGTCTCCACCCACTGATATAACATAGTATGGCAAAATAAGCACTCATATACTCCCTAGAAGCCTGCCCCAGGTGAACCCTGTGCCAGTTGCCCCTATCAAGCATATATAAAGAAATCCTGTATCTTGAAAATAAAAAGACAACCCATTTTAAAAATGGGCAACAGATTTGAACAGACATTTCAACAAAGAAGAAATACAAATGGCTAAAAAGCACATGAAAAGATGCTCAACATCACTAGCTGTTAGGAAAATGCAAATCAAAAGTACAATGAGACACCATCTTGCACTCATTAGACTGGCAGCTATTAAAAAAACAGAAGACTATAAATGCTGGAGAGGATGTGGAGGAATGGAAACCCTCATCCACTACTGGTGGGAATGTAGAAGGATCCAGCCATTCTGGAGGACAGTTTGGTAGTTACTCAAAAAACTAGCTATAGATTTGCCATATGACCCAGTAATTCCACTGCTGGGTATATACCTAGAACTGAAAACAAAGACATGAACTGATGCATGCACACCAGTGTTCAAAGTGGCATTATTCACTACTGCCAAAAGTTGGAATCAATCCAAATGCCCATCAACAGATGAGTGGATAAACAAAATGTGGTATATATGTACAATGGAATACTACTCAGCTGTAAGGAGGAATACAGTACTAACGCATGGGATAACATGGATGAATCCTGAGGACCTTATGTTAAGTGAAGCAAGCCAGGCAATGAAGGACAAATACTACATGACCTCCCTGATAAGAATTAAGCAAATCAAGCTGTCTCAGATAGCTAGAGACTGGAAGATAGGCTTATAGAAAATATGGGGAGAGAGAAAGGTTGTGAGCCAATGCCCACACAGGCAAAATCTATGATAAAGTGGAGGTACATAGTTGTGCAACGAAGGAATAAGACAGGGGCATAGGGATACTACTGGGTTGGGCTTTGCAGGCTTCAGGGGGGCTAGGGTTGGGAGGATGGGTCAGATGGTCCATGGAATTGGGGGAAGGATTAAGGGGTAGCAGGTGAACACAGGAGACTGTCGGGTGTGTGGTTGAAACTATAATGTTCTTTAGAAAATATAATAAGGAAGTGTTACTGTTTAAGGCATGTCCAATCTCTTTTTTAACATCTCCTGGGAACTCATCAAAGACCTTCACTGGAACCCCTGGTTTGCTGCCTGCCCTGAAGAATTTGGGCTTATGCATTGCCATGGTTGCATGAGGCAATTTTATAAAACCTCAAATTATTTACAGATATCCTCTGTTGGTTTCGTTTCCCTAGAGAATCTGACTAATACAGGCCTATACAATTTTCATTTTTGGAACCTTTACTTAAACATGGGGACTTCATAGTCTAAATCTCTTTTATTCTTTCCTGAAAAATTCTCTAATATCTCTTTTCTCACTGTGGTATCAGTTCATATTTTTTTCTGAATACATGGGTGAATCTCACCAAGGATGATTTGAGTTTGCAGTGGCTACTTGGGAAATGTTTGAATTAACCAAGGTCAACCATTTGAGATGTGCACTTGAAAAAGAAACTCCTGGTCTTTAGCAAATTAGGGAGTGCATATTTGATTGATATTCAGAAGTTCTAAAAGGCTTAATGATTCAAAAATAGCATCTTTAAAAGATTCCTTATAACATGCTCTTAGATGTTTATGGTAGAAAAAAATAAGTTTTAACCTAACGAAAGGGAATCAAACTTTGATTTCAACAGTACTTGAGTTTTGTATAAATTGTCAACTTTAAGATAGAGCCTAAGATCTACTGATACCTTAAAACCTTAGGCTTATGCTAAATTGAGCTTGCATGGTGTAGCAGTTTGATTTAATTGATGAATTCAAAAAAGAAATATTGGATTATGCTTGTAATCTGATCTGTACCTGGGCATGATTGAGTTATGATTAGGGCTTTGATTGAGCCACATCATTATGGCATTGGGTCCCCACCCCTTGGTGGGTGGGGATTCACAGATAAAGGGCATGGCAAAGGACAGAGTTGGAGTTTTGATATGAGGGTGTCAGAGTCATGGACCCAAAAGGTACCGGGAATGAAAGACAAAGAGAGCCTGGGATCAGGGGATCTGAAAGCATTGAAACCTCAAGCTCATCAGACAAGTTTATTAATCTCAGGGGCTTCTTTATATATCCCAAGCAATCATGAGAACCAGCAACTATTCTTGATAACTATTCCCATTACCTCAACCTGTGTAACACAATGAATCAAATGCTATAATTAATTCAAAGTACAAAATTTCAATGTTCTATTATATTGTTGAGAAAACATACCCATAAATCTTGTTGCCCAAGTTGTTCCATTCTACCTAGTCCTTGTTCCACCTGAATGTACACATCTCCTTGCTAGATTTATGACCTGCATGCATAACTGTAGAGACAGCATGACTCAGTGGTCAAGGAAGTAACTTGCTTCCATGGAAAAAACATGCCTTTGTTTCCCACATTTCCCTCTTTTTGTTTTAGTCAGAATGGCTGTGCCTGTCTTAGGTTGCCCTCCTCTGAGAGGCTTACCCATCATTGACTACCAGTCAAGCACACTGACCATGGGGAACTCATTGCAAGGTTCTTGCAAGTACCAAATTATTGGCTTGTCCCATAGCATTCACATGGTGCAGTCTTCAGCAAATGCCTCGTCCCAGGGAGGGAACAACAATAAGCAACAAGATTAACACACAAAGTCCTATTCCTAATGCTGATAAAAAATGTTGAGACTTCCACCAATTTACTGGATTAAACTTATTGAAATGAGAAATCAAATCATTAAAGATATCCTTATCATCAGCTACATAAATCTGATTGAGATATTTCCAATATCATTTTCTGTAATTCTTCTATTTCTAATGACATATTACCCTTATGACCTATCAAATGATTTCTAATCTTTTCCCAATCAAAAGTAGAATTATTATAAGCAAGCAGAGTAATACAAAAATTACTCTCTTTCCAATCACATTTTAAACCTCTAAGTAAATTTAAGTTGTATACTTGATCTCCAAGAGATAAAACTGCTGATTCTAGATCATTAACTCTATTGTTTAATTCTTCATCTATGTGCTCTTGACTATGCCATAAGTCACTAGCATTCTTATGCCAATCATGCACATATTGCTGAGTCTGCACAGTCTCATGCAAGGCCACGGTAGCTGTAGCAGCAGCTGCAATAACACCAATCAGTCCCAATATGTCAGCTATTAATAGTCCCACAAATCACTTTGAGCGCTTCAGGATTTCTTGAGCCATATGGAACAGCAGTTGACTCTCAGGTGATGATTGCCAAATTCGGTTCAGTCGCACTGGAATCCACCCTCCCCATCACCTTCAAGTCATTGTAATGAAATTTCCATTCTGTAAAACATTCTCAGACAAACAGGTATACAACACCCCACTTTTATAAAACAGAGCATTCTCAGTTATAGTTAGTTTTCCAACCACAAACACATAAGGATCTCTTACACAAGATTGAAAATGATGAGTTTGATCTAAACACAAATATTGACCATTCTATTATTCCCAATCCATTCTATAGTAGGTGCTATTCCCAGAAAACCTTTCCACAAATTCTTTTGACTATGCATAAATGTAATATTACACCATGGAGAAGGGATCCCTTTTCCTTTATATTTCCAAACACTATTATTTTTGGTAAAAATTATTTTTTCATCCAATTCAAGGGATTCATGAAACGGATATTGCATATTACTAATTGGCTGTTCTTTACTATTTAGACCATACCAAATAAATCTGCCATTATATTTGGTGGAACTCCTCATAGGGGCACTTTCCCACACTATTCCATAGGAATCATTAAAAATGACAGATCCTCTTCCTGTATGGCATTCTTGCCATCCTTCTTTATCCCCAATATCTCTTTGCAGACAGTTATAGGTAGGTTTTTTAGTCACCATATAATTATAAGAAGGAAATAACATCACTAAATATTTAGTATTATTATTTTTGAAGATAATCATAGTCCAATTTTTAACATACATACATGGAGGATGGTTACCAATGCATAGAGGTCGAGAATCAAATGGTAATATGAGATTATAGATTCTTCATCCTTCCTCATGGGACTTAATTGGTAACCTATCAGGGAATATCCAGGGAATATATGGGTCTTATTCAGATAAATAGGCAAGGATGGATCTTTCCAGGTTAACACTTTGAGTAATGGGGGGTTAGGTATATAGACCCAATAGGTGTAATTACCCATGGCTTCCTCATTACTTATGATCACCATGATCAGAAGTTGTAGGAGATCCCATCTCTTCATTCCATGGTTTAATCTTCTTCGCAGGTAGCCAAATTTGCTCTCCATTTTATGAAATACAAGAGCATAGCCTCGCCCCGCATACTTTAATCCTGCCTTTTTTCCATTCATTGCTTAAAATATCTTTCCAGAATATTGGTTGATCTTCATTTCCAGTGTCCACTGTAGATGTTTGACATTTTCCAAAGTGACATTCTGCAGGTGTCAGTGAATTATAAACATTAAGAAAATTTAAAGTAAATAATAATAATAATAATTGATCTTTTGGTGTTATAATACCATGATCTCCCCCTTTTTGTTTTAAAAGCATAGTTTTTAGGGTATGATGGCTGTGTTCAACTATGGCTTGACCTGTAGGATTGTAAGGAATGCTAGTAACATGTTCAACAGCATACATAGAACAAAAGGAAGCAAAAGGCTTACTGGTGTAAGACGGGCCATTATCAGTTTAATTTTCAAGGGGCATCCCATCACAGCAAAAGCAGATCACAAATGGGAATGAAAGTGATGAAAACATTCACCACTTTGTGCAGTAGCCCAGAAAAAATGAGAGTGTCAGTACAGACATGGACATATTGTAATTTACCAAATGATGGTATGTGAGTAACATCCATCTGCCACAGTTGATTAGGAGCCAGGCCTCTGGGATTAGTTTCAGCCTGAAAAGGCACTGTGGCCAAAGGTCCACAGGTGGGATGGGTGTGAATAATCTCTTGACCTTGATGTTTTGTCGATTGAGGAAATTTATGTCTAAGTCCCTTAGTATTAATATGAATTAATGCATGATATTTAGTTGCATCCTGCAAACATCCCACTAACAGATCATCTTGGGCATTTTGGGTAGCTAGAGGACCAGGAAGGGAAGAAGGAGACCAGATATGAGTAATATATATGGACTGGCTTCTTTGTCGAATGAGGGCTTGGTAAGGTCAGCAAAGAGTTGAGACAATTCATTGGTAATAAAAATATGAGCTGTTTCAATATGAGCTACAGTTAAACACACATATTCAGAATCAGAGACAATATTCAAGGGCTCCTGAAATGTTTGTAAAATCTTAATGATGACTGAAAGCTCTGTGAGTTGAGCAGATGAATAAGGAGTCTGCCAAACCTGTTCCTTTTAAGAGGTAACATATGATGCTTTTCCAATACTACTATCATCAGTAAATACTGTACATGCATTTTCAATAGGAACGGTTTTCACATTTTTTGGTAAAATCCAAGTGGTTCTTCATAAGAACGTTAACAATTTAGAAGTAGAATAATGATTATCAATAATGCCTTGAAAATTACTAATAGCAATTTGCCATTGAGGATTAGTTATATAAGTGTTGAATTTCTTCATGAGAAAGATCACAAATAATCCTGTCTGGATCAGACCACTTTAATTGTAACAATCTAACACAGTCTTTTGCTAGGATGGAAATTATTTTTTGGAGATATGTCTGCAATCTTTTTTGTTTATTATTAGGTTAAAAAAAAAAACCAAAAACCCATTCCAGTATACCTTCTTGCCAAAATAAAGCTGTAGGAGATTAAGGGGTTGAGAAAATAAATCAACAGATTTGTCAGGTTCTATTTGTGTTAATTGCCCTTGAGAGATTTGATCCTCTATCAGTGCCAGTTCTTTTTCAGCCTCTACAGACAATGTTCTAGGGCTAGAAAGATCTACATTCTTTCTGATAGTGACTAGGCTTCCCACATTCAAAACAATTTCCTTTCTTTCTGTCCTCCTTCAAGCTACCTTTAAAGGCTACGGCCAAGACCACCTTTTTACATTCACTGTTAGCCTGATCAAAAGCAAACGTTAACAAAATTAACTCTCTTGCTTCTGGTATCTCAATTCTTTGAATCAAAATGTCAGTTAATTGGGCTACAAATTCCACATATGGTTAACTCCCTGGATCACTTTGGCAAAAGATTGAGTAGGTTTTCCAGGTACACAAATCCGTTTCCAAGCTGCCAAACATGAATTGTGCACTTGTGTTATGGCCTGATCATTGTATTGGAGCTGTCTTTGAATTCCAGACCAATCACCAATACCCAATAATTGTTCAGCAGCAGTAAGAATGGGAGGATTCTGTACTGCGTTACAGTGCGCAATCATATTGGCTTCATCTGTCCACCAGGTTTAAATTGCAAAAACTCAGCAGAGCTTAAAACAGTTCTAGCCAGCATGTCCCAATCCCAGGGGATAAGTTGGTCAGCTTGAGTCAGCCCCTGCACTAAGCCAAAAGTGTAAGGACTATTAGTTCCAAATTGTGCACAGGCTTGTTTAAGTTCTTGCAGAATTTAAAGTGGCAGGGGTTCATGATGAAAATTATATCCTCCTTGAGGGTTGTTTGCCTCTGGGGAAACTTGTTGAATATTTACCGGGAAAGCTGTTAGTAATTGTATTCCTTCAGGATCCCCCTGTCAAGATCCTTGCAGCAAACAATGCATTAAGGGAGTAGTTGGAACTGGATTTGGTACAAACACGTTGTTAGTGTAGGGCCTGGTGTCAATGGCATCAGTAAATATTCCCGGGGCTGTCGGCATTGTAACCGGTGAGACTGTAGGGGCTACATTACACAAATTAGGGTAAATGCTGGCTTTAGAAATATTCAATTTAGACACCTGCTTAGGCAGAAAGGGGTTAGTTTCTTTCTCATTGGGGGGCTCATCCTTGTCCTTGTCCTCTATTTCCTCCCTGTCCTCACTCTGATGGCCCGTGTCATGGGACTCCCTGGAAAAGATGGTAATTTCTTCCTCCTCTGCTTCAGACTGCAGCGGATCTAAGGCTGCTGCAATCTGTTGCCCTAAAGCCCACACCAACAGTGATATAGTCCCTCCTTTTTGGTATGCTCTATGTAGCACCTTCATTACCTGTTTCCACTGTTTAAGATTTAAAAGATTTTTTCCTTGTGGCTGAAACCAATAACAGTGTTTTTGTACTAGAGCAAAAATTCAAGTAAATCAGCAGTTTTCACTGAGACTCCAACAGTATTTAAAAGAGATTTTTGTCCTGTGAATATTCTTCCAGACATCCTCATTGATTCCCCATACCCTGATGCTAGTGGAAAACAAAATTAATTTAAGATTCTCACCACTGTATTGTCAGACTTGAGTCACCTTTCAATGGACACCTCAACCTTTCAGGAAGGTTTTCAGTTTCCATGTTCCCAATACTGCCATGGAAGAATCTCTGCTGCAGTCACTGCTTTGGGCCCCACATTGGGTGCCAGATGTCAGAGTCATGGACCCGAAGGGTATTGGGAGTGAAAGACAAAGAGAGATTGGGATCAGGGGATGTGAGATCATTGAAGCCTCAAGCTCACCAGACAAGTTTATTAATCTCAGGGATTTCTTTATCTACCCCAAGCAATCATGAGAACCAGCAACTATTCTTGCTAACTATTCCCATTACCTTAACTTGTGTAACACATTACCTTAACTTGTGTAACACAAATGCTATGATTATAATTCAAAGTACAAAATTTCAATGTTCTGTTATATTGTTGAGAAAACATAGCCATAAATCTTGTTGCCCAGGTTGTTCCATTCTACCTAGTCCTCATTCCACCTGAATGTACACATCTCCTTGCTATATTTATGATCTGTGCATATAGCTATGGAGACAGCATGACTCAGTGGTCAAGGAAGTAGCTTGCTTCCATGGAAACAACATGCCTTTGTTTCCCTCATGAGGGTTTTTATGTTGGAGTTTGATGCTGAAGCCTTAAGCAGGAGCCCTGGGAAGTAAACTCACAGAAAAAAGAGAAGCCAGCACAGGGAAGAGAGGAATGCTGAGCCCAGGAAGAAGCAAGCCCTTGGAAGAAAGGAGCCTTGAACCCAGAGAGAAGCAAGACTCTGAAAGGGAGGAACCCAGGAAGCCTGAACCCTTGCAGCCATCAGCAGCCATCTTGCTCCAAATACACTTTGGTGATGGAATTAACTTATGCTTATGGCCTGGTATCTGCAAGCTCCTACCCCAAATAAATACCTTTTATAAAAGCCAACCAGTTTCTGGTATTTTGCATCAGCACCCCTTTGGCTGACTAATACACATGGTATGCAGGATATGGTTTTGTAGAGAAAAATAAGAGAATAGTTCTTTCTTAAAGCAAAATCATTGGCTACTGAAAAATTTTAAAGAGAAAAAATACAGGATAAAACCTGAAAGAATAGAAAAGTTGCAAAGGATTTGCAGAAAAAGAATTTTGTTTTTCATGGTTATTGCTGGATAAGACATAATGGGTTTTCCAATAAGATTTTTATAAACAGCATATGCATGCAAATTTGAAATTTGGTTTTTCCCATTAAAATGACAGCATTTTCTGGGATTATTGTTCTGCTTTCAGTAGGTGATTGAAAGAAGTTTTATTTGCCTTATGAGTAATTGGCCTAGAAGGCATTTATTATGTTTCTTATCACAACAATTCACTGCCCTGCATGTAGTCTTTAATATGAATGCATTTTTTAAGAGAATCAAGTCATCTTTCTTTTTTAAAAAAACATTTATTTATTTAATCATCTTCCTCTCCCACCACTCTGCTATTTTTGCTGTGTATGTACATTTACTGTGTGATCTTCTGCATCTATTTCTCTTTTGGTTTTCTCTTCTCATGTTTTTCTCCTCTAGGACTCAACAGTATTTGTTCCTGGGGACGAATGATGTGGAGAGAGGTTTGATGTCAATTGTGCCACCTCAGTTCCTGGTCTCCACTGTGCTTCACTTTGACTCTCCCCTTCATCATTCTTTTGTTGCATCATCATCTTGCTGTGGTACTCACTTCCATGGGTACTGGCTCACTCTACAGGCACTGACTCACTGTGTCACTGGCTCATCATGTGGGGCATGCTTCCTCTTCTTCTTTTTCACCAGGAGGTCCCAGGGATCAAACCCAGGTCCTCCTATATGGTAGGTGGAAGCCCTATGACTTGAGGCACATCTGCTTCCCCTCATCTCCCTTTTAATATATCTATTTTTGTAAAGGATCATACTACTGCCAGAATATTGTTTTAATTTTTTGTTGTCACTTTGGTTAAATAAGGAGCTGAGTCTTGTTCATGGTGACCTATGATCTTATTTCATATACATTACAAACCTGGCAATTTTGACATCTTGCATTCCCTCAACCAAATCCTAAGTATGTCTCTTGATCAAAGATTTCTACAGGGGTCCCAGAAAATAAAAAATTGTGGGAAACAAAGGTATGTTGTTTCCATGGAAGCAAGTTACTTCCTTGACCACTGAGTCATGCTGTCTCCATAGCTATACATGCAGGTCATAAATGTAGCAGGAGATGTGTACATTCAGGTGGAATGAGGACTAGGTAGAATGGAACAACCTGGGCTACAAGATTTATGGCTATGTTTTCTCAACAATATAATAGAACATTGAAATTTTGAACTTTGATTTATAATCATAGATTTTGATCCATTGTGTTACACAGGTTGAAGTAATGGGAATAGTTAGCAAGAATAGTTGCTAGTTCTCACGATTGCTTGGGGTATATAAAGAAGCCCCTTGGATTAATAAACTTGTCTGATGAACTTGAGGCTTCAATGCTCTCACATCCCCTGATCCCAATCTCTCTTTTTCTTTCATTCCCAATACCCTTTGGGTCCATGACTCTGAAAAAACTTGTTAATTTTTTACCTTAATAGAAGAGAAATTTTAAAAGTTGTTAGGATTATTTGATATGTTGGGACTTGCATGGGATGTATTGTCAAATTAAAAAGAATTATCTAATTTTCTTTTGGTTAAATTTGAGTGGGCAAAAAAGTTATTCATATAAACATTTCAGAAATTATATGAAGTTACTTAGAGAGTTGTCAAGATCTTTACTGCTCATGACAGGCACTAGTGCAGATTTGTAAGGTATTGTACAAGAGTGAGGTCTTATTAGTCAGTCAAGTTATTCTTTATAAAATGCTCCATTCCACAAAATAACCAAGTTGCCTGGTCATTTACATTGTATTCTTCTGGTGCTTTTTTTAACTTCAACAACAACAAATAAATAAATAAACAAACAAACTTTAAATGAGAAGGTTAGCATATTTACCTTGCTCCATCTGTCAACTTCACAACACTTGTAAAACTGAAAGTTCAAGAGGTGTCAAATACCTTGCAAAAAGGACCCTTTAAACATCTTTAAATGGATTTTATACAATCTCTACCACCTCCAACTTTAACCTTATACCCAATTACAATTAAACTTATCATTTCAAGTTTATGAAAATCAAAATAAAACTATTAAAAGCCATCACTGGAGACATGGGGAGTGTTGGAGATTTGGGCCCGAAGGGTATCAGGAATGGAAGAAAAAGAAGAATGAAAGAAAGAGGAAGAAAGTGAGAAAGCTGGGATCAGGGGGTCCATGAGTAGAGACTCATCAGACAACTTTATTGTTTACAAGGAGCTCTATATATACCTCAGTCTACATGAGAACAAGCAGCAACATGCAGTTAACTATCAGCATTACTCATAGTCTAAGGAATTCAAAAAATCTTATCTCAAGGTACAAAGTCTAAGTGTTCAATTTACTACAAAAGGTATGTGCTCATCTTTCAGCCTTTAACAGCTTCCTCCTGTTTACTGGGACCTATTTATTACTGAATTCCTTAGGTTGCAAGCATAGCCATGGAAACAGCATGTCTCTCCTTGTGAGACCTCTGTGTCTCAGTTTCCAAACTTCCCCTTTTTGTTTTGTTTGTTTGTTTAGTTATTTATTTCTCTCCCCTTCTCCCACCCAGTTGTCTGTTCTCAGTGTCTATTTGCTGCATCTTCTTTGTCCACTTCTGTTGTTGTCAGTGGCATCAGGAATCTATGTTTCTTTTTGTTGTGTCCTCTTGTTGTGTCAGCTTTCCATGTGTGTGGCACCATTTCTGGGCAGGCTGTACTTTCTTTCACATTGGGTGCCTCTCCTTATGGGGTGCACTCCTTGCACATGGGGCTGCCCTATGTGGGTGATACTACTGCAAGGCATGGCACTCCTTGCACACATCAGCACTGCACAAGGGCCAGCTCCACACGGGTTAAGGGGGCCCGGGACTTGAACTGCAGACCTCCCATATAGTAGATGGACACCCTAACCAGTGGACCAAGTCCACCTCCCCCCCCCTTTTGTTTTACTTGAGGTGACCATGCCTGTCTTAGGTTGCCCTCCTCTCAAAAGTCTTACTCATCATTGACTACCCGCCAAGCTCTTTGACTTGGGGAGATTATTGAAGTGCTTCAGCTAGCACCAGATTATTTGCATGTCCCATGGCTGTTATACTTTGCAATTTTCTTTGAAAGCACTGTCCGGCACAGGCAAGAATCATGAACAATAGAACAAATATGTTTAGCCCTATTCCTAAAGCTGACAGGAAATGCTGTGCTTTCCACCAATTAACTGGGTTAAATTTTGTAATATGTGAAATCATATCTGAGAAAATATCCTTATCATTTGCTACATGAATTTGATTATGAGACATCTCTAATATTTTCCTTTGTAATTCAATTATTTCCAGAGAGATATTACTTTTATGGCCTAATAAATGATTCTTACTTTTTCCATACTATATTTGATGTATTATATGCAAGCAGAGTTAAACAGAAATTACTTTCATTCCAACCACATCTCAACCCCCTTAACAAATTCAAATTATACTATTGATTTCTAATATGTAACATAGCTGATTTCAAATCATTAACTCAATTATTTAACTGCCCAGAATCTATATGCTCTTGACTATGGCACAAATCACTAGCATTTTTATGCCAGTTATGTCAATATTGTTCTGTTCATACTTTCATGTAAAGTTATTACAGCAATAGCAGCAACTGTAATGGTATAATCATCCCCAAAATGCTTATAATAAGCAGTCAAAGAAAGCATCTAGTCCATTTCAAGAATTCTTGTGCCATATATAGCAATAACTGACTTTCAGGAAATGACTGCCAAATTCCACATCATTCTCACAGGTATCCAGATGCCTTTTCTTCTTCTGGCCATCACTATAGTTTCTTCATTGATATTCACCTTTACAGTGGAGCCAATTTTTCCTTTTCTCAGGTTTCAGTGGTAGGGCCCTGGATCTTTACAAAGGCATCTGTGTCAACAGTCCTAAAAGGGGTGTTAGTGGAGTGGGCAGGGACATGACAGCCACCTGTTACTACTAGCAGGTATCCCAGGTGCTTTTTCATAATCTGAGGGTGATTTACAACAGTCCATCATTTCTGTCTTGCTTTTAGTATTTGCAATCCACCCCTGGATAGGGATGGCAGTCTTTAGAGTAACCAGACACTATTGGTTTAAATCTTTCACTTTTAGCAGGACCTCCCATGCTGCACACAATTGCGTTTTTATATTGCACTTTTGGTCTCTTTCCAGAATTGTGATTAAACTCCAAGGGATACTTGTTTAGAATTTTGCTTTTGCCACAAACTCCACCCAAAGCCAATATTGGTACTTGCCATGTCCAATTCATAGGCTAAGTTAATGTCCACAGTTTACTTTCTTTTTATTATCATTTAAAGCAGCTTGCTGGAGGTTTTCCTACTTCCATGAAGGACTTTTCCCTATTAATACATACAATGGTTGTAATATTTGAGCTAAGTGAGGGATGAAAGATTTTCAGTATTCCAACCATATTACAAACTACATTAACATGAGAAAACATTGTACTTTATCAATCACAGCAGAGGTTATAGTTTTGTTTTGCCCAACTAAACAATATTGAAGAATTCATTAGAGGAACAGGGACCTCACAGTCCACCTCAACTGTCTGCCCACCCCAGGCTCTCAAGATAAGATACCACTGTTTCTGCTGTTTCTTTTAATTTTGAAAAAAGGATTACTTATTAACATAATGTCATCAGTAGCATTTTTTTAGCCACAGATTTCTTCTGCACAGCCAGATTCTTTGCCACAAGGCCAGGGCAGATGGTTGGGCTATATACACAGCCTTGGGGAGGCACTGCAAAAGTCTATTGTTGGCTTTTCTACAGGTAGGAGAATGCAGGCTGGCTTGACTTGCCTAAGGAAATACTAAAGAAAGTCTTAGCACATTTTAAAACAAAGTGATAGTGGCATAGTTGGATATTAATTTTTTGCAACAAGCTAGCAATATTTGGTACAGCTCCATACTACAATGGTATTGCTGCAATTTATGCTAAGAAGTTGTTTCTATGACACACACCTTTTTATATTAATTAAAGCCATAATTAATCATATTGTACTTTTGTTTAGTATTATGTTGAAATATTGGTAAATTTATACACTTTTAAGCATTCATATGAACCTTTTACTCATACAACTTTAGTTAACAGGGTTTAAAAATCTGGTTAATTTTATAACACTTTTAAAGACCTTCCATTCAATTTATAACATATTAAATGAACTCAACTATTTAATTTTTCTTTCAAGGTAATTAGTTTGGAATAAAAAGCTACTTTTCAGGATTTGATTTTGAGAAAGCAGGTTTGAAAATTAATTTCCTTTAAAAGAGATGAGACCTTTTTTTCTTTGAACACTGAGGAAATGATGAGGTTAAAGCACAAGAAGCTATTTTGATAAAACAGGCTTTCTTTGTATACTGATTATTCAAGATGAAAACTTTTTATAAACTTGTACCAAAACAGGCTAATGATTTGAGAGACTTTGAGAAAGAAGAAAATTTTAACTTTGCATTAGTATACTTCTTGATACTAAACTATTTAAAACTTTATAGACAGACCCATCAAATCTTGCTTAACTTTAACCATAAAAATTTCTTTTCCATTAACCTTCTACACTTTCAGTATTCATTCAGGTTTTGTCACACATTTTTTCTTTCTTAATAATCATTTTTCTTAGGACAAAATCATCTCCTGTTTCCTTAACAATAAAAACACATTCCATATATCCCACATACATAAGTTACCAAAACAATTTTGGAAAATTTTCAGGCAACCTTTTTCCAAAATATAATTACTATCAACACTAAACAAACTTGTTAAAATAATGAACTTTTCTTCATTTTAAATACTTAGTAGCATGTAATACCAGAAATAGTCTTTTAGAAGCAGGTTGGCAGGGGAGGCTGGCTGCCAACAAGTTTTCTTGTTATAAAATTACCTTTTATTATTATTATTATTATCAATTCAGGTTTTATTTAATAATGACTTTTTGCAATTATCCATTTAAGTACCTTAATTTAAACAATGTTTTGTTAAAATTCTCATAATTATTTGTAACCATATAGACTATAATTATATTATTTTAAGACAAATTTTACCTTCACAGGACACATTCCCTTACCCAAAGTTACTACAATACCCTTTATAACTTACCACAGCATTCAAGTTCTGTTCTGCATATGTTCTTTCTGATTTTATGAAGACCAGCTGTCTTATTTTAGGACAAAATACACTTTTTTAAACAAATGTATCAACTTTTAGTTAGCACTTCTACAAAATTTTACTTTTCAAAATATTTATTCAAGTTTTACATTCTTTATTTTGTGAATAAAAATAAACTATTCATTTCAACTTAAGCAAGAACCATTTTTTTATGAAGAGACATAGTAATTTCATTACTTAAGACTTACATTTTTTTATCATTGTAGAGATCCCATTAACATTTAAACTTAAGTATTAATATAAGCACTTATTTAATTTTTGGCCATTTGAATACAACTCTTAGAAATTTTTATTTATTAATTTATATCACCATCCAGAGGTATCAAAACATAAACTGACATTGAACAAACAAACACAAAACAATTACAACACATTAATAGGAACATACAGTTTACAATTGACTCATAATTCTTACTTTCTTACTTTTTTGGTATAGCTGTTTTTAAGTTCTCCATCATAGCACATCTTAGATTTTACTGTTTTTAAGATTTTTTTCTGGAATCCATGTTGCTTCTAACATGCAAGCTTGTGCTTGGAAACATTTTTATTACTTATCAGCAATCAGTTAAGATAATTTGAGCAGCATAAATGTAGTTAAGCTCTTATTTAGCAGTTTAGAACACACATTTCTTGGATTACTACTCTGTAAGTCTATACTGAGACTTGAAGTTCAGGAGTAAACTATTGATTTAAAACCAAAAATTCCTTTTATCATTCCTTATTTATTCCTTTTATTTATTTTTGATAAAAATTTTGTACTAGTTTTATTATTTTGGTTAAATAGGCCCAATCAGAATTAGCATGGAAACAAAAGAGAACACTAATGTTGCTATGTTTATCTCCTTCTCCAAGAGTTTAATTCTATTAACACCCACTAGCCTACAACTACATTATTATGTAGACAGCAGGGGTTTACAGAGTTGCAGCCTGAATAATTTCCTTATCTTAGTTAACACTTTAACAGAGAGTTTTCTTAGAAGCCTGATTTCACTAAAAAGGACTTTATTTAGTAATTTTACCTGTTTTAAATTTTCCCATGCTTTAAAAGGTATTGGTTCATGATGGAACTCAGCACCTCCTTGAGGATTATTAGCATCTGATGGAGTTGGTCATGATATAACCAGAAAAGTTGATAAGAATTGCATGGCCTCCGGATCCCCTTGTCAAGATCCTTGCAATAAACAGTATATGAAGGTTGTTCGAGGAGTGAGGTTGGAAACAACTATCTTTTTTTTTTTTTATCATACAGCAATGGTTTATTTTTTTGTCTTTATTTTTTTAATGTTACATTAAAAAAATATGAGGTCCCCCACTCCCTCAGCCCACTCCATCCCCCCATAGGAGCAATCTCCTCCATCATCATGAGACATTCATTGCATTTGGTGAATACATCTCTGAGCACTGCTGCACCTCATGGTCAAAGGTCCACATCATAGCCCACATTCAACCACTTCCCATTCAGTAGGCCATGGGAGGACATACAATGTCTGGTAACTGTCCCTGAAGCATCACCCAGAACAACTCCAAGTCCTGAAAATGCCTACACATCTCATCTCTTCCTCCCAATCCCCACACCCAGCAGCCACCATGGCCACTTTCTTCACACCAATGCCACATTTTCTTAGATTACTAATCACAATAGTTCATGAATAGAATATCAGTAAGGCCATTCTAATCCATATTCTATTCCTGCATCCTGTAGACCTTGGAATGGTTGTGCCCACTCCACATCTATATCCAGAGGGGGCTTAGATTCCACATGGATGCTGGATGCAATCCTCCTGCTTTCAGTTGTAGGCACTCTTGACTCCATGGTGTGTGGTTGACCTTCTTCAACTCCATGTTAGCTGAGTGAGGTAAGTCCAATAAACCAGAGTGTAGGAGCTGAAGTCTGTTGAGACTCAGGGCCTGGCTATCATATGGTCAGTCCAGAGATTCAGATCCCCAGGGTATATTTTAAACCCCAGCATCAACTACAGTTCTGGTAAAAGTAACAGGAAAGGCTTGTGAAAAAAGATCACATCTGAGTCCAGCTCCATCACACAGAAACACAAACTCCAAAAAAGGGCCAACTGACATGGCACTGAACTCCATCTGCCATGACCATAGAACCTGTGGGTCTCTGTAGCCCTCAGAAGAACCAATACCCGGGGTTGTATCTACTTTTTCTCTGGGACTCTGATGAGGTGTGCATAAAGGCAAACCCTCTGATAACCTCCCAGCTCTTTTTTGGAGACTCATAGCCATATAAACTCACTTGTCCTTTCCATTTCCCCCTTGATTCAGGTCAAAAAGCATTAACTCCTGGTATTATATGTAGACTGAGATATTCTGCTGGTCCGAGTTGACCCTTTTATTCAAGGTCATTTTCTAGTTATATCATCAGCTGGTACTTGGTAGTAATCCCTCAACACCAGGGAGGCTCATCCCCGGGAGTCATGTCCCATGCTGGGGGTAAGGCAATGCATTTACATGCTGATTTTGGCTTCAAGATTGGCCACATTTGAGTAACACGGAGGCTCTCAGGAGATAACTCTTAGGCACCCTGCAGGTCTAGGCCTTGTTCTTATTTCAGGTGCACAGGCTCATAAGCATAGTCATTAGTATCAAGGGCTCATTGTTGGACCTCCATTCTTTTTGGTCTTTGCCGTTGCACTTGGGGGATTGTTGCTGTTCCTTTAGGGATTGTGATAGAGCTCCCCTGGCTAGGAACTCAGCACTCCCGCAGTTGTTGTTTTTAATCATATCCACTATGAAAATATCCAAACATTTTTATGTACCCTGGATATATGCCCTGTAGAACTCCCTGCCAACCATGTGTCCCCTGTCAATAACATCCCACACCAGTATTTCTCTGCTGCCATTGTTGAACTTCTCTGTGATCCAAAGCTTCCTGAAAAGTGAAGCCCAATATATTGCCAGGTTGCCTTAATAGTAAAATGGAATATAGCAATGAGTTTAAAGGATAGATATAGAATACATATTAATTTGGAAAAATTATGGTAAAAATAAATTGGGGTATCAAAAAATTTAAAAATGCAAAAGCTTTGTTTTTGATGTTTTGCCTTCCATCACTGCAATAAGTGTTGTCCTCTATGCAAATTGTCAAGGCAACTACTTCCATCATTTCCTCAGTGTCTACGTCCTATCTTTTTCTTTTCTTTTTTCTAATTATTAAGCTTATCTTCACAAGAGTTTTAGATCACAGTAATTCATATATACAATATACAGTAGTCTCACATAGCCAACATAAAACCTTTTCCCTTCCACAGCAATAATCTTTTTACATATTCATACTATATTTACTGAAACTGATGTACAGATATTGAGACAATAGCTTTCAAACAAGGTAACATCTGTGTTTTCATTGTGGTTTATATTTTAGATGATACAATTTTCTAAATTTTTAGTTATCTTATGTGTTACATTATGGTTTACATTTTAGTCCCTATATATTTTTGGTGTAATTTTACATGTCTTATATCCATCCTTGCATACTCTTGTGAAACAATTCTATTGCCCACACAGTTACATTGGTTCCATCTATTCAATACCTCTTCCCCCTCCCCTCAGGGCCCACAGTGACAGTTAATCTTCATTGCTTGAAGGGCCATGTTCAGAGATACTTGCAATAGTATTGAGGGCTTGACATGCTAAACTGCCCTAATGCCCTGGGAACCACCATTTCTCTTGAGAGATACAGTTCCCTCTATTTGATGGCCTCAGTCCTCCCCAGGATGTGGGTATACCTTCACTCTCATTATATGGGTCTCTAGCCAATGATATAACCCACTATGGCAAAATGAGCATTCACATATTCCCTAGGAGCCTGTCCTGTGTCAGATTATCCCCTTTAAGCATCTTGAAGGTAACTTTCCTTATTATATTTTTGAAAAGGTTTTCTCAGCATTACTCTCAACCAAATACTTGACAATCTCCTATGTTTGTATGTTTCCCCACCCTCTCCCCAATTTCTCGGGCAATACTACCCATCCTCCCATCCCTAAACCCCCTCAAGACCACAAAGCCCCACCCAGAGGTTAACACTATGCCCCCATTTTATCCCTTCCTTGTACAAATACTTACCCCCAGCTTATCATAGATTTCACCCATGTATGTGTCAGCTCGCAACCTTCCTCTACCCCCCAATTTCCTGTAAGCCTATCACCCAGGCTCTAGCACTCTGAGGCAGCTTGGTTTACTTATTTCATACCATTGAGGTCATGTAGTATTTGTCCTTCAATGTCTGGGCTGCTTCACTCAAAATAAGGTTCTCAAGATTCATCAATGTTATCATGTGTGTTTGTAGTGTATTTGCTTTTAAAGCCGAGTAGTATTCCATTGTATGTGTATACCACATTTTATTTATCCAATCATCTGTTGATGGGCATTTGGGTTGATTCCAACTTTTGGAAATAGTAAACAATGCTGCTATGAAGATTGGTGTGCATATATCAGTTTTTGTCCTTGTTTTCAGTTCTATTGGGTATATCCCCAGCAGTGGAATTGTTAGGTCATAGGGCAAATCTATGGCGAGTTTTTTAAGAAACTGACAAACTGTCCTCCAGAATGGTTGGATCCTTCTGCATTCCCACCAAAAGTGGATGAGTGTTCCCATTCCTCCACATCCTCTCCAGCATTTGCAGTCTTCTGTTTTTTTCATAGCTGCCAATCTTATGGGAGTAAGATGGTATCTCATTGTAGTTTTGATGTGCATTTCCCTGATAGCTAGAGATCTGGAGAATTTTTTCATATGCTTTGTATTTCTTCTTTGGAGAAGTGTCTGTTTAAATCTTTTCCCCTTTTTTAAAATGGGTTGTTTCTCTTTTTATTTTCAAGATATAGGAGTTCTTTATATATGCAGGTTATAAGTCTCCTATCAGATATATGGTTACCAAATATTTTCTCCCATTGTGTAGGCTCACTTTTCACTTTCTTGACAAACTCCTTTGAGGTGCAGAAGGCTTTAATTTTGAGGAGGTCCCATTTATCTATTTGTTCTTGTGCTGCTCATGCTTTTGGCGTGAAGTTCATGAAGCCATTTCCTATTACAAGATCTTGTATATGTTTCCCTACACTGCTTTCCAAAGTCTTTATGGTCTTGGCTCTTATATTTAGGTCTTTGATCCATTTTGAGTTGATTTTTGTATAAGGTGTGAGATGGTAATCCTCTTTCATTCTTTTACATATGGATATCCAGTTCTCCAGGCACCATATTTTGAATAGGCCATTCTTTCCCAGTTGAGAGGGTTTGGTGGCTTTATTGAATTTTATATGACTATATATATGAGGATCTCTATCAGCTCTCAGTTCAGTTCCATTAGTCTGTGTGTCTCTCCTTGTGCCAATACCATGCTTTTTTCTCTACTGTAGCTTTGTAGTATGTTTTGAAGTCAGGTAGTGTGATTCCTCCAATTTCGTTTTTCTTTTTTCTTTTTCTTTTTATTTCAAGATACTTTTATTTTTAAAACAGGTCACAACATTAAGCTTTTGGCCCATTCTGGGGTTATACAAGCTACAAATGCTTGCTCAGCAGGTGAGAGGCATCCCTTAGAAGTATGTTTGAAAGTGAATAAAAATCCATATAAAACAAAATAATCAAGTAGTTTCCATAGGACACAGATAAGTGTAACCCCATCTCCTAGTCTTCCTTATCTCTGTGTCTGTGCCAACCCTACTCTTAGAAGGACATTTCAAAACTAGCAGTAATTAAGTTAAATGATCCCCCCCCCCAAATCCCTCCATTCAAGGTAAACTCACAGTTAGCAGCTACAAAAATGGTATTTACACATTAATACTAGCTGGAGCACAAGTGGCCGGGTGGCGCTTCATCCCACTTTCCCAAGCACAGGAAAAAGGCAGAGCACTGGCGTCTTGCTCCTCTACTTCAGGTGGAAACCCCCGGCTCTCAATTTGTTGCATGACTTGCCATGCAGGCCCTGACATCACATAGTAGATGGTTGACCTCTGGAACCCATTGAAAGTGGAAGCAGTAGCCACAGTGTAAGCCCCCAGCATCCAGTCAAACAGCATCCAGTCGCCCACGTGCATTTCCGGCAGGCCACAGTGCTCAACGATCCGATCAAGGCCATCACACGTGGGTCCCCATATGCTAGATGAGTAATACTTCTCATCTGGTTTGCATCTCTTCTGCAGAAGAAGCTTTACATGCTCATGATCATAAAGGATACAATTAAATGATCCATATACTCCATCATTCACATAATGCATAAAAGTTTGTTCACTCGATTCATCTTCATCATCAGAGCCTGTTTGTTCCTTAAATACAATTTATTTTGGCAATGATATTCACTGCAAGTGTGAAAGCTGAAGCAACATAATATCAGCCTGGTTCAGCTATGATTCTCACTCCAGAATCTAATGGGAAATACTTGTCTAATGCTGGATTAATGACACTGGTTATCTCTTCAAATTTAAGCTTCACGTCATCAGATCTGGGAAAGCCACCACCAATATCAAGTAGATACATGCTGAAACCAACCTCAGCTCCCATGTCAAAGACACAGCGGGCATCATAGATGGCCTGCACAAAAGTTTCAGGATCAGTATAGCCACTTCCCACATGGAAGCTGACATCAATGACATCAATATCGAGCTCTTTAGTCCATTCCAAAAGAAGCTTACTGGTTTTCTGTGTGGCTCCAAATTTAACACTGAGGTGGCAGACTGCTTTGGAGTCATTGGTGGCAATCCACAAAACCAACTTTTGCCTTTGGATATGCCCTGGCCACTTTCATCAACTCAACCTCGCTATCAAAAGTCATCATCTCAACTCCATTATTGGCGGCATAGTTAATTTGAGACACTTGTTTACAAGGGTTTGCATAGATTATCCTCTCTGGCGGCACCCCGAGACTCTGCACCAACTGGATTTCAGTCTTGCTAGCACAATCAAATCCTGTCCCTATGGAAGCCAGGGTCTTCACTATGGCTTTACTGTCATTACATTTGACTGCAAAGAAGGGGGTGACACGAGGAAGAACTTTTAACCATCTCAGATGTTTCTTTAGAATGTCTCCAAGGTCCGCAACATAGAAGGCATCTTTATCATCATCAGAAGAAACTTCATTAATTTTTTGGCCCAGAATGTCCTTGGCAGTAAAACCTTCATCAGGAAATGGCAGTCAAACTCCTCATTACTGAAGTTGTTCATGGTTTCTTGATGTTCCACTGAAACACAACAAAATGGAAAACTAAGAGACAGAATTTAAAGAGATTTCTTTCAACTTTTCAGGAAGGCAATTCTCCAGGGATTCAAATCTTGCTGAATTATAAGACTTGTGCCCTTGATGCAGCAGTGGAAATGTTCTCCTAGCACTTGGGTGCCGGGGCCACTCCCCGAGGAGGTCCTGCAGCCTGCAATGCTGCCACCACCACCGCCCACCTCGCTCCCTCCCGTTGGAGGACTGCTGGCCCAAGGAGGCACCAGAACTGTGCCAGAGGGTGGTTGGTGGCAAAGCTGCAGAGGCCTGACTTATTTTTCTTTTACAATATGTCTTTAGCTATTCGGGGCCTCTTTCCTTTCCAAATAAATTTCATAGTGAGTTTTTCTAATTCCTTAAAGAATGCTGTGTTGATTTTTATTGGGATTGCATTGAATGTGTAGATCAATTTTGGTAGGATAGACATCTTGATAATATTTAGTCTTCCTATCCATGAACAGGGAATATTCTTCCATTTATTTAGGTCTTCTTTGATTTCCTTGAACAGTCTTGTGTAGTTCTCTGTGTATAAGTTTTTCACATCTTTAGTTAAATTTATTCCCAGGTATTTGATTTTTTAATTTACTATTGTAAATGATATTTGTTTCTTGATTTCCTCCTGAGCTTGCTCATTATTTGTATATAGAAATGCTACTGATTTTTGTGCATTCATCTTATAACCTGCAACTTCACTAAACTCATTTATGAGTTCTAGAGCCTTGTTGTAGACCTCTTAGGGTTTTCTATGTATAGGATCATGTCATCTGCAAATAATGAAATTTTGACTTCTTCCTTTCCAATTTGAATGCTTTTTGTATCTGCTTCTTGCCTCAGTGCTCGAGCAAGTACTTCTAAGACAATGTTAAATAGAAGGGGTGAGAGTAGGCATCCTTGTCTTGTTCCTGATCTTGGAAGGATTTTAGGATTTCACCATAGTAAAAGATGTTGGCTGTGGGTTTTTCATATATACTCTTTATTATGTTAAAAAAATTTCCTTGTATTCTGATCTTTTGCAGTGTTTTTATCAAGAAAGGGTGCTGTATTTTGTCCAATTCTTTTTCTGCATCTATAGATATAATCGTGATTTTTTCCCTTTAATCTGCTTATATGGTGTATAACATTGATTGATTTGCTTATGTTGAACCATCCTTGCACACCCGGAATGAATCCCACTTGGTTATGGTATATAATTTGCTTAATGTATTGTTGAATACAGTTAGCAACTATTTTGTTGAGGATTTTTGCATCTAGGTTCATTAGAGAAATTGATCTGTAATTTTCCTTTCTTGTGGTGTCTTTGTTTGGCTTTGGTACTAGGATAATGTTGGCATCATAGAAGGAGTTAGGTAATGTTCCTTCTGCTTCAATTTTTTGGAAGAGTTTCAGCAGGATTGGTGTTAGTTCTTTCTGTAATGTTTTGTAGAATTCACCAGTGAAGCCATCTGGCCCTGGGTTCTTCTTAGTTGGGAGGTTTTTAATGACTGATTCTATCTCTTTACTTGTGATTGGCTTGTTGAGATCATCAATTTCTTCTTTCATCAATATAGGCTACTTATGTGTTTCTAGGAATTTGTCCATTTCCTCTGAATTGTCAGTTTTGTTGGAATATAGTTTTTCAAAGTATCCTCTCATGATAATCTTTATTTCTGTGGGGTCAGTGATGACATCTCCCTTCTTGTTTCTTATTTTGTGTATTTGCATCTTATCTCGCTTTTTCTTTGTTAGTCTAGCTAAGGGTTTGTCAATTTTATTGATCTTCCCAAAGAACCAGCTTCTTGGTTTTGTTTATCTTTTCAAGTGCTTTCTTATTTTCTATTTCATTTAGTTCTGCTCTTATCTTTGTTCTTTCTTTCTTCTTCCTGTGGGGTTACTTTGTTGTTCTTTTACTAATTCCTCCAAATGTCCAGGTAGTTCTTCAATTTTTGCTCTTTCTTCTTTTTGGATGTATGAATTTATGGCTATAAATTTCCCTCTCAGTACTGCTTTTGCTGCGCCTCATAAGTTTTGTATGTTGTGTTATCATTTTCATGAGTTTCAAGGTAGTTATTAATTTCTTTTGAGATTTCCTCTTTGACCCACTGTTTTCTAAGAGCATGCTGTTTAATTTCCATATCTTGGTGTGAAATCTGGCTTCACTCCACTGTGGTCAGAGATATTATTTTTTATGATTTTGATCTTTCTGAATTCACTGAGCCTTTCTTTGTGGCTAGCATATGGTCCATCTTGGAGAATGATCCATGTGCACTTGAGAAAAATGTATATCCTGCTGTATTCGGGTGTAATGATCTGTAAATGTCTATTAGATCCAACTCCTCTAATACACTGTTTAAAGTTTTTATTTCTTTAGTGTTTCTCTTTTGAGATGTTCTATCCAAAGTTGATAGTGGTGTATTAAAATCTCCCACTATAATTGTAGAGTCATCTACTCTTTCACTTAGTTTTTCCAGTGTTTGCCTCATGTATTTGGAGGTGCCCTTGTTAGAAGCATAAATATTTATGATTATTTGTTCTTCTTGAGAGATTGTCCCTTTCAGTAATATGGAGTAGCCTTCTTTGTCTCTCACAAATTTTTCACACTTAAAGTCTATTTTGTCTGATATTAATATAGCTACTCCTGTCTTTTTTGGTTATTATTTGCTTGTAAGATTGTTTTCCAACCATTCACTTTCAACCTCCATGAATTCCTGGGTCTAAGATGTGTTTCTTGTAGACAGCATATAGATGGGTCATATTTCCTTATCCAATCTCCAAGTCTGAATCTTTTGATAAGTGAGTTTAATCCATTGACATTCAGTGTTATTACTTTCAAGGAATTATTTATGTTAGCCATATTTTGATTGGACTTGTGTTTGTCATATTTTGTTTGTTTTTTTCCTTCTCTTTTTGTCTTTTTTGTTGCTCTTACACTCTCCTCCAACTCTGCCTCTCCTGCTTTTTCCTTTCTTCCTGAAGAACTCCTTTTAGTATTTCTTGAAGGGCAGGGTTCTTGTTGGCATTCTCTTTCAATTTCTGTTTATCTGTGAATATTTTGAACTTTCCATCATTTTTGAATGCTAGTTTAGCTGGGTAGAGTATTCTTGGTTGGATTTTTTTTTCTTTTAGTACCTTGACTATATCATACCACTGCCTTCTTGCCTCCATGGTTTCAGATGAGAAAGCAGCACTTAATCTTATGGAGCCTCCCTTGTATGTGATGGTTTTCTTTTCTCTTGCTTTTAGAATTTTTTCTTTGTCTTGAGCATTGGATAATTTGATACATATATGTCTTGGGGTGGGCCTGTTGGGATTTATGATTTTTGGGGTGTGTTGTGCTTCCTAGACATGTACATCCATCTCTCTCAGTAGATTTGGGAAGTTTTCAGTCTTATTTCCTCCAACAGCCCTTCTGTCCCCTTTCCCTTCTCTTCTCCTTCTGTGATGCTTATAATACATACGTTTGTGCATTCTGCATTGTCATTCAGGTCCCTAAGTCCTAGTTGGATTTTTTCTATCTTTTTATCAATCAGTTCTATTATCTGTTTGATTTCAGATGTAATGTCTTCCATGTCACTAATTCTCTCCTCTGCCTCTTCTAATCTGCTGCTATTTGCAGCAAGTGTATTTTTCATTTCTTGAACTGTGCTGTTCATCCCCATCATATCTGTTATCTTTTTGCATAGGTCTGCAATTTCCTTTCCAAGTGTTTTCTTCATATTGTTAATGTCTAATATATGTTTTGAGATCTTTAATTACTTGTCCAATGTTCTGCTCCCCTTCCCAGCTTTTAGTTTGTTCATTGGATTCAGCCATGTTTTCCTGATTATTGGATTGGTTTGTAATTTTTTGTTGCTGTCTGGTCATCATTTTATCTTGATGGGTTTAATCAGTTCCTTAGCTTCTTTGTCTATTCTTGGGGATTAATTAGTTGTTCTTGCATAAGTGTTATGTCTTCTCTTTGTCACTTTGTTCTTCTTATTCTATGTTCTTGTTGCTGGCTAAGTTCACTTTGAAGGAAAATATTAGGGCCAGGGAAAGCAAAATGAGTAAGAAAAGAAAGTGTGTAATGTAGTATTGGTAATAACTGTTAACGGAGCAAAAATGTGAGATCTGGGAGAATGGATATTAGACTCACATTAAGTTGTGTTGAGTTATAGCAGTAAATAGAGTACCTATAATGAGACAGTCAACTGAATATGGGAGAAATAGAGTATGAATTAAAAAGCAGTGTTTTAATGAGAGAGGGAAAGAGAAAAGAAAGACAATAATATCAAAAGTGGGTAAAAGACAAGAAACAGAACAAAGGTATTAGAAATTAAAAGTCAGACAATTTGGGGGCCAAAGAAAGGGAGGTGGAATGTAAGGGAGACAGTAGATGATGGAGGATAACAAGATGTGGGGGAAAGGGGATAGTGTAGGTGGCCAAAATCAATTCACACAGAAAAGAGGTAATGGAGGATGAGGAAACACAGCAAATGTGAAGCGCTCCCTGCAGCTCCTATTATATAAATTAAATATAATAAAATAAGAAGAAAAAGAGAGAAAAGAAAAAAAGAGAAGAAAAAAGAGGGTGGGCAAAGAAAAGGGAGGGAAACAAGCAAGAAAAAAAAAGGAGAAAAAAAACTAAATAAACAAAAAAGGACCTTGGGGGATAAAATGGGAGAAAAGACCAGGAGATAATGCAATATTAGCAACCAAGACAAAAAAAGAAGAAAAAAGAAAAAGAAAAAAAAACAGAAATGCTGAGGGATAGGATAATCAAAGACCTCAGTGGACTTCATTGCACGGTGGATTCAGGGATGGGAAGGCTGTGATATTGCAGACTTAAGGTGTGTGAGTCTCTGGAGTGTGGGCCACCAGGGTTTAGGGGACACAGATCTGGGAACCATGCATCCAGTTAACAGGGGGCCTGGGAGCACTGCAGTGCAACACAGCCTTCAGGGATCCCTGCAGCTGGGCACAGCCCTAGGGAGAGGGGCTCCACCTGCAAACTCTGACCTCTGTGTCAGAAACCCAAAATTCCACCTCTTACAAGAATCTCTTCTGTTACTGTCTCACCAAATAGACATCCAGACACCTCCTGCCCTGCAAGCCCCTGAAACAGCCTGCTGGGTGTGCTGCTGCACTACAAAAAGTTCAGGGACCACCCCAGACAGGCTGCCAGCCCTAGGTGGAAGGGTTCCTCCTACAACTTCTGACCTCCATGTCAGAAACAGCAAGTTCCACCTCTTGCAAGAATCTCTTCTGTCACTGTCTCACCAAATTGACATCCAGTCACCTCCTGCCCTGCAAGCCCCCGAAACAGCCTGCTCAGGTTTAGGAACACCCCACACAACAAAGATCCCAGGGATCACCATGGCCCAGCCGCCAGCCCTAGGGGGAGGGGCTCCAGCCAGAACATCTGACCTTTGAATCGGAAACCCAAAATTCCACCTCTTGCAAGAATCTCCTCCATCACTGTCTCACCAAATCAACTTCCAGACACTTCCCACCCTGCAAGCCCCCAAAACAGCCTGCTCAGGGCTTGGGAACTCCCCAGCGAAGCAAAGTCTCCAGGAATCACCACCACCGGGCAGCCAGTCCCAGGGGGAAGGGTCCCACTCACAACCGCAACCTCCGTGAAAGAGACCCAAAATTCTACCTCTTCCAAGAATCTCTTCTGTCACCATCCCACCAAATCAACATCCAGACACCTCCTTCCCTTCAAACACCCAAAACAGCCTGGTCTAGCAGGACTCCAACCCTACTCAGCCGCTTCTTTGCAGGAGTGATTATAAGGTGTACTCACTCAGATGCCATCTTGCCTCCTACCCACAACTATCTTTTTAACATAGGGTAAAGCATCTGCCATATCTGAAAAGATTCCAGGTGTTGATGCTGGGGCAGCCATAATTGCTAGCTCAACAGGTGCATTAGGTAGAACTGGATATAAGCTAGGATAAAGACCTGGATGATATATGGAGACTGCATGTTTCATTAGAGTAGACAGGTATTTTCTTAACTATAAAAGGGTTAGTACTAGGACTAGGCATAAAGCCAGGAGACTCTCCTCTGCCTTTTGGCTCAGAATTTCTTTCTTTCAAATGGCCCTCCACTTTCTGTTTGTCTATGGGTTTTGAAAATATAGTAATTTCTTCTTTGTCATCTTCCTCTGATTGTAAAGGATCTAAGGTGGCAGTAATTTGCTGGCACAAAGCTCACACAGATAAAAGGAATGGATTCCCCTCTTTGATATGCTCTCTGTAAAGCTTTCATTACACATCTCCACTGTTTCAAATTTAAAACATTATGCCCCTGAGGCTGAAACCAACCACAATGCTTTTGTATTAAAGCAAACAATTCAATTAACTCACAACTTTTTACAGGCACCCCACTAGCTTTCAACAAAGTTTTTAACACTTGCAAATATTCTTCCACACTTCCCGTTTGAATACCCATTACCCTGATGACTTCGTGGAAATGTTACTTACCTAAAAGAAGACTTGAGTCACACTGCTTTGGACGTCATTTACAACCCTCGTAGGAGTCCTTTCCGTGGGTCCCAATACTGTTTTGGAAGACTCACTTCTTTGGGCTCTGCATTGGGCACCATTTGTTGGAGATTTGGGCCTGAATGTTATTGGGAATGAAAGAAAGAGAAAAAGAAGAATGAAAGAAAGATAGAGAGAGCTGGGATCAGGGGGTCTGTGAGTAGAGACTCATCAGACAACTTTTTGTTTACAAGGCACTCTATATATACCCATCTACATGAGAACAAGCAGCAACATGCAGTTAACTATCAGCATTACTCATAGTCTAAGGAACTTAAAAAAATCTTATCTCAAGGTACAAAGTCTAAGTGTTCAATTTACTACAAAACGTTATGTGCTCATCTTTTCTTTTAGACTTTAACAGCTTCCTCCTGTTTACTGGGGAACTCTTTATTACCACATTCCTTTGGTTGCAAGCATAGCCATGGAAAGAGTATGTCTCTCCTTGTGAGACCTCTGTGCCACAGTTTCCAAAGGGAAAAAGCTATAAAAGATTCCAGTCTGTAATTGGATGCAGAAGTTATACCATACTCAGCCATGAAAGGATAGTAGCTGCGGTTGCAACATTACATGAGGTGTCAGCTGACTTGGGTAGGGGGCGTACTTTTTAGTTAATAGAGCTCATGATTTGCTGGTTGCTAATCTCAAGAAAAACCTAGCATATGTCAACTCACAGACTGACCTGAAATCATACTGCTCACTCCTTAAAATATCCAAATCCTCTACTGTGATACTTTAAATCCAGTACTCTGTTGTCCATGCCTGAAAAAGATGATTCTCAAGATTGTGAGGTTCCTGTTTCTCAGTTGTTATCCCCAGGACCAGATTTACCAAAAATAAGGCAAAACAAAGCAAAACACACACACACAAAACAAAACAAACAACAACATAAAAATCCTTGCTAAACCTGGGTTAGATCAAATTTTAAGATGTGTCTTACCATAAAACAGAAACAGATAATTATGAGGCAGACTATGAAGTAGCCACTACAGTAGAAGCAATTACTGGTCAACAAGCCCCTAGCCTCACCATGCCCTAGTGAGCTGTGGTAAAACTTTTAAATAGAGGCAGTCATTTAGCTAAACGGAAATCACAATATTTATACTGACCGTAGATATGTGTTTGGAGTAATTCATGATTTGGGAAGTTTATGAAAACAAATGGACTCCCTGAAGTCATTAGGAAACAAATAAAAATTGGTAAATATCTGAAATAATAGATGTATTTCTATCACCTAAGGAAAAGGTAAAACAAAGAAAAAATGCTGTGATAAAAGTGGAAGCTCACACTCACAAAACTTAGAAGAAAAATGCCAACCTAGCAGCTCAACAATATTTGGAGACAACAAAACAGTTTCCTTATACAATGTCCCTCATAAGCCCTCTCCAAATGAGTTAGCTCACAGTTAGGAAAGTGTTTTTGTATTTGAAAAAGAAAAATAGAGTCAGTAGGGTTGATGTGGGCTATGGGTGGAAGGCTCTTTGTCTCTTCAGAGATAACTAAGTGGTTTGACTTGTGGGTGTGGAACGGTAAGAGGCTGCAGTCCTGCCCTTAGGGACCAGCAGCGGCTCCAGTCCCAGGAAATGTTTAACAATGCAAGGGCTATAAACTTTAAGTATTTAGGGGAAATGCAAAAACCAAATATGCTAAAGGCTTATCTAGAATGTCTGGAGTCCTTGCTAAAAGCTTACCTAAGATGTGGAAGATATATGCTAATTGAAGCCTATTGAGAACTGAAACAAAGGGACCATTTGGCCTTTCCTCTCTGTATAAAAGATGTTTGAAAATCTTGTTCCGGGCTCGGGATTCAAACTGAAAGCTCCCGAGTCCGGCCGGCCGTCAATAAACCATTTTTCCTTCTCAAAATCATTCCTGAGTCCTGGCCTCTCTATACTCAAATAATTGAACTTCTCTTAAATTCCACAACAGGGTCACCAATTAAATTCTGGGGATAGAACCTAGGAAGTGCTGGATGGTGCCCTGTTTGCCCTAGAGTCCCTAGAAGAAACTACATGTGAGCACTCCATGAAATTACCCATTAGAGAATGCAAAAAATGAAAAAGGACAAGGAACTATATTGGTGGGCAGTCTTTGATAAGGTACTTTAAAAAATCTGTAACCAGGATCATACGTGACAGGCTTGTAAACTAGGCAAAATTTATTAATGTATGTATCTCCATAACCTTAACCCCCACACCTGGACTATTTGAACATCAGCTGAAGGGCTTTACCAGCCAGTTCTTTCAATGGATTTTAATTATATATAGTTTATGGCTTACAGGTATTAAGAATGGGTTGAGGCATTCTCTTGTCAAAATAAGAATGCTTTAACTGTAGGGGAAAAAAAGAAAATGGTTTTCCAAAGCAGGGAGTACCCTTTGAACTCTCAAGCAAGCTTCAAACTCACTTCACTGGAAAGTTTATAAAAAAGTGTGTCAATAAACATTTATGTAATATAAGTATCTTTTTAAAAATGTATATATATATATATTTAAAGTTTGTGTCAAGTGGTTCCCATCCAGCAAATCACCCACTGCCCATACCATCCAACACCTATGGTAAGGTAGAATAAATCCATGAGATATACAAATTAAAGCTTAAATATTGACTCACTGGTTCTGTCTTGGCCAAAACATTCCCTTTGGTCCTCATGGCCCTGAGGTCTATGCCATCAGGCAACACCACTGATCCCACAAGAGGTAATTATAGGGCAGCCCATGTATGGGGAACAGTTCACTAGAGAGGATCTGTAACAGTTTGATGCTGGATGGATCCCAGAGAATCATGTCCTTAGAGCCAATCCATTCCTGTGGGAGTGGACCTATTGTAAATGGGACTCTTTGATTAGATTACTTCTGTAAGGCATGCCCCAGGGTGGGACTTAATCCTCTTACTAGAGTCCATATGGAAAGAGACAGACACAGGTGCTCAGGGTGAAATGCTCAGAAGCTAAGAGAGAAACCAGAAACTGAAAGCAACAGAGTTCAGAGGAGAAAGCAGAGACTGACAGATGACACCATGTACCTTCCCATATGACAGAAGAGTCCAGGATCACCCACAGCTGATCTTTGAGGAGAGAGCATTGCCAGAAGATGTCTTGATTTGGACTCTTTTTTCAGCTTCCCAACTGTAAGCTTGCAAGTCAATAAACTCCCTTTGGAAAAGCCAACTCATTTGGGGAAATACTGTTTTCATCAGCCTCGGTTAACTAAAACAGGATCCAATGATAGTGAATTGAGGTTTTTTCAGTATTGTAGGAAATCAGTGGAATATCCTCAGGGATTTTTTTTTTTTAATTACTGAAGATTTACTGACCCTCTACCACCTAACGACAACATCCCACCACCTGCAAACTGATGACATTATATTCTGGAAAAGAAAACAATGAAAAACCAATCTCTGACCTACTTGAAATAAACTTATCAGGTGTTAATAACTTCACATATAGCTGTCAAATTAGAAGGAAATGAGACTTGAGTACAACACATGCAGCTAAAACTGATGTCACTTCCAAGGTGGGTATATGAAATGGTACATGATTCAAAATTTAAAAAACCAAAATAATCCAGAAGCAGTTGACACTGTGTGTGTATCTGATGTGGACAGGTACTACCAAGATCATGGAACAAGAACCCATTCAGCCAAGTGTTTTGTAGATTATGGGGAAGTTTTTTCAGTGATGAGGTACAAACACAGATACCCAGCAAGATTGCATGAAATGAGAGGTTCATAACATCAAAGAATCTGGAGTGGGAGAATGGAGAATCTTGGCATGGCAGGTCCCAGCTTACCTAGCCTAGGTTCCTGTGAGGGTTCATGGTAAGGCAGGTTGGAGCACATGTTTATTCCAGGCGCTTGTCTTTACTGTGACCCAGATGGGAAGGATCCAATGGATCCTGGGCCTGGCAGTTTCACAATATATGGTACAAAAAGCAGATGTGACTAAGGCCATGTGGAGAAGCTGGGAGCAGCTTCTTATCATCCAAGCCATATGGACATTGATGTCTTGCAAATAAATTATGCAGCAGGAAAGAGCTGCAGTGGCAAGGGGGCAATTCAAAAGAAGTGGCAGAGGCTGATCATAGAAGCTGAGGTTAGCTCTTATCATCCATACTTGTGAAGGTGCAGGTGTTGCTAGTTGTGGTTATACCCAGGGAAGGGTTAACTCAGGTGGTTGCTCAAAATGACTAAGTTAGGACAAGGTGAAGATGTGTCAAAATAACTTATTTCATTACACCAAAATTCCCTTGTTTAATTGACACCCTTGTGCTTTTATCTATATTTACAATTTTGTTTTTATGCTTTTGTTATATTCCTCAAAAGCCGATTTTCCATACTTTCTCCAGACATCAAGATAAAACCCTTAGTTTAAATAACACTATTAGGAGCAGATGTGGCTCAAGTGGTTGAGTGTCCACTTCTCACATTGGAGATCCTGGATTCAGTTGCCTCATGCCTCCTAAAAAATTAAGAAAAACAAAAGAAAAAATCAATTCAGTGAAGCCTATGTGGCTCAATGTTTGAGCTCCAGCTTCCCACATATGAGGTCTCTGGTTCAAACCCTGGCCTTGGTACCTCAAACAGACAACAAAAACAACAACAAAAATCCCAAGGGGACTGCACTTCATCAGTCCAACAGTGGTTTATATGGAATAATATCCAGGTAACCCTTCCTAGGAGAACAAAAAGCAAGTCAGCAAAGCCAGCATCAGGTGGCCAAGGGTATTGGCTCTTCTAGGTTTGAATTTCCTAGTCTGAAAAGGCAGACTGTGTTCAGCACTCATTTTGTTTTGCTTTAAAAAAAAACTTTCTCCTGAGAAAGGAACAAAAAATCATACTTTCTCTCATTTTTTAAAAGCATCACTACATAAAATTATGGGTTTCCAAAGTAATAAAATTTGACATCCAAATAAAATAGTTTTTCTCCCAGGAATTTCTCAAACTCTTCTTGTGTCATATATGATGCTAACAAATATAAAGCAGGTAATCTAAATTTCAGTTTTGTGACAAAATGCATGTTTTTCCAAAGCTGCACAGAAAGCTCACCTAAACACTTGGGCCCTGAGAGAGTGGCCTTTAGGGAGCAAGCTGGGCACCCAGCAGCCTCTGGGGCTGAGGTCCAGAAGCAGAACCCCCTGTGAGTGGGGACTGGACCATAAAGGCAGCAGAGAGGCCACAGGAGCCCAGAGACTTGGTGGGAAATCTCAGTCTCCATTCAGCCATGCTCCATTTGGTGTTCTCTGCACAAACCAAAGGCACCTGGATCCACTGTGTAAGGAGAGTGATAAAAGCACCTGGGGAAGTGGCTGCCTCCAGGGAGAAGACCAGGCTGGGGGAACTCTCATTTACCCCCATGGAGCAGGGAAGAGCCTGAGGGCCATAAAGGACCACCTGCTCACAGGGCCTCTATTCTCTAAGCACCAAGCTCAAGCCCTTGCAAACCACATCCCTCTGGTATAAACCAATGGTCTCTTTCTGACTGCACTCACCACTGGGGAGGCATTACTACTGCCCATGTGCAGAGAATGGTTTGTCAGGTCAAATCCTCCAAAACTGCAGGTTCTCTGTGTGAAGGAGAGGCAGACAGGAGAGGAGTTACCCCTGAAGTAGCTGGCAGAGCAGCACACCAACCCCAGACCCCACTTGCGGGGTGTCACTGAGCCACAGATGTGTGTGCAGGTGGAAGTGATGGGGGAGAGGGTGCAGGACTCAGGTTCCCAGGAACCTCTTGCCTAAACAGAGGTCCACAGTGCCCCTGACATACAAATGCCATGATCACCACAAGGCTCTCTGCATATTCTGTGCCCTAAGATTCCCAGTCTTGTCATGACCCAGCCTCCCATTCAACCTCCCTTATGTCAGCGACAAACAAAATAAGGGCTATTTATACAGGGTCATGCAGTTTTAGAAGAGAAGACAGAAGCCCAGTGGCTGCAGAGAGCCTTCTAATGGACTTCTGTGTAGTTTAAATCACTCAGAAAGGAACGAGGCTATGTTTATTGCAGGCTGACAGGCAGGCTCTGCACTGGTGTCTCCTAACCACAGCCACAACTTTACCAACCTACTTAAATATGACCCTTTTTCTAAACGTGTAAAGGGAAGAGACCACATTTCCCCAGAAGGAAAAAGTTGGATGAACAACTGTCTTCAACCACACTCTTTAATTTCATCAGGAAAATTACTGAAGTTTTATAAGGAAGAAGAACTTCAGTGTCCTTTTAGCTTGTTTCAAACTTCATGGAATGCCTTTATATTAGGTAATATAAGGCAGTAATTTTATATTTCCAGAACTTGATTTGAATACACTGTTGACTAAAAAACTAAACAAACAATACCTAAACTTCTAAGAAAATAAGTGAAAGCAAAAACACCCTATTTTTGGCACAGCTGATTATCTTTTTAAGTAGCTGTAATAAGATGTGAACAGCAGATACATGTTTCTCAAAGGACTATATTTAATACTATGTATACTAGAACAGCACAATGAATATTAGAAATGCTGCTTATTTAAAATAGGCATACTTGCTCTAAATACTTTAATTAGCTGACTGAGAACCACCCAGGAAGGGAAATTCCAGACACTGGGCTCCCAGATGTGGACTCAAATCCTGTGTCTGTCCTATGCAGTGTGATGAGTGAAGTGCTTAGACTCAGCTCTGGTTCCCCAGCAGCAACACTTAGGGACTGAAGACTGGATGGCAGGTGCTCAGTGAGGGCCACTGCACTCAGGACAGCCACCAGTGCCTCCTGACCACTGTGACCCTGAAGTTGAGGCTCAGTCAATGCCACAAACATGCAAATGAAGAGCTGGAATTCATTCTGTGAATTTCTACTCTAAAAGCAAAGCACACTGGGGAGGAATGGAAGGGCTGGATGTGGCAGTTTTGTCCAAAGAGGAGCAGGCAGCAGCCTTTCAAGGTGGCAGGTGATGAGGATACCACAGAACCTTCTCCCTCAGCAACCAGCTGCTGCTGCTCTGAATAATGTAGGGTGGATGTGATCTCCAATGGGACATTCCTAATTCATAGCAATTTAATGGGATATCTGACTTCCTTTATAGTCAACTTGGCTGGACCTCGATCTACTCTGTAAAAAGAGAAAGACCCACATGCAAAAACGTTCACCAAACCACCTAACAAAACACATGGTGTTGCACCCACCCTTCAAGGCTGATTTTTAATATTAGCTTTCCCTTCCCACCTTATAAGGCTGAGTAAACGTTCCCATGTTTACAAAGGCAATGATTTTATTTCAGTTCCTTTCCCCTGACTCGGGCTTCATGACAGTGTGAGGTCCAGATGCCACACTTGGTAGCATCTGCACATCCTTCTTTAACCAGCAGCAGCTTCACAAGACTGGAGCCCAGCTTGTTATTTCTAATGCACATGAAATAGCTGATAAAGAATTTATGAGGAAACTATGACTGCAATAAGTTAAGCACATATTTAAGTTTCTAAATTCCTGCTGTATGCATTTATTCTTAAAATTGAAAGCTTAAAGCTAAGAATGGACTGGTTTTCTTAAATACCAACTAAGACCACATCCTAAGATAAGCTATCTGGAAAAATTTTTATTTCAATCAGTGGGGGATTGACAAGGAGTATAACAATAAACAGTCCTCAAACTAATCTCCAACTTTTTCTGTAATACCACATAGTTCTTGAAGCAGCACTCCTTAAATGGAGAAAATAGGTTGTAAACATTAAAAGAAAAATAACCCAATCTTTGATTTTGTGATATAAATGAAGCTATGTACTCCTTGCATCTTCTGTACAATTATAGAAATGTTTCAGACATACTTGTGGAGAAGGCAGCTAGTAAGTGGAATATGCCATGCAGTTGTCATGCATGTCTCTTCCCCCAAACAAAAATTTAATGACCAAATAAAATAAAGACAAGTGACACATCCAGTGTGTATGAGGCATTATCATTTCCCTGAGGTTTCATTAAGCAAATATGGCATTTTTAGAAGACAAAAAGATCAAGGTTGAAGAATAAAGGACAACTTTCAGTAAAATGAAGGAAATATATGAAAAGGAGAATGCAAAAGAACTTTAAAAATAAATAGAGCAAAGAAAACAATCCTAACCCCCTGAAAAACAACAAGAAAAATGTCTTATTTCTCAGTAAAACATTGTTGTACATTACTTTCTCTGGGTAATTAGAAAATTAAATGTTGTTTTCCTTTTACAGTAAAGAAATATGCACAAATATAATTGAACACTGAACACATTTCAGCAAGTGCTAAACTGCCCAGTGCTGCCCTAAGTTCATAGTACCTTAAAAATATTTAGACTTAGGCTGGGATTTGTGACAGAGATTACATACATTGCTATCATTATGGGATAAAATAAATAAATATTTTCTTTTAAAAATGGTTCTTGAAAACAACCTTGTCTGATGTCTACATGATGCCTGTGGAATTAGTCCCTGACCCCCATGTTAGCACAAATCTGAAAAAAAGAACTTTCAGAGGGATGTTCTTGATGAAGTTACATTGTTATAAATGATGACATATGCAGTCTATTATTTAGGTATCATATTGATAATGTATCATCTTCTGTTGTGAACCTACATATATCGTGAATACCATGAGGGTCATATGAACAACTGAATGTACTCAATTTGGGAAAATTGTCCGTGTCACATAATTTAAACCCACAAGGTTGGTCAGCCAATTAGGGAAGTGGGCTGTTTTATCATGGACATGAGCTGGGAAGACACTGGTGTGCTGAGCCTGTACTGAGTCTGGCCATGGTACATTATACAGAGCAGATGTGAGGCTGACTGAGCAAGAAAGAGAACTGTTATTTCAGCACAAAAACAAAACCCAAACAAAAAATACCATGCTAGAAAGGAAGAGAAAACTTTTGCTACATAGTAATAGTATTAAAAGAGCCACAAGATTCCTTTTTAGAATCTTTTAGAATGGAGAAGGGTGTTTCACATTGGTGCTGACCAGACAAGGACCTGGTGACATATAAGTAGCACAGCCTTGGGCTGGGGAGGATGGCAGGATGGAGGGCCACTGTCATTCTGAAGAGCTGGGTGGGAGCCCAGGGCTTCTCCAGGCTCTGGGCATTCATACAGACCATGTGCCAGCTTCAAGGGGACAGACACATCCTCTTACCAGTCTAACCACACAGTAGTAAAACTGAGAAGCATTTTCTGTAAGCAACTGCTTCATTTCTGGCTACATACAGGAGAATAGACAAGATGAGTGTGTACATTTCCAAATGCTGCTTCTTTTGTTTAAAAAGATAAGAGCATCTAAGAGCTTAAGTAAAACGGAAGAGCTCTAATCTTCTTCCCTTTTAGTTAGCAGAGACAACAAGCATGTCTCTCAAGGCATCAAAGCAGAATGCTCTGATCCATATGGGTTCTCAGGAGGTTGGGGGGGCCTCCATACTTATCTTCCCAGCCCCAGTGGCCTCCCACTATCAAGAGGACAGATGGGAAGAGGGGGGAGCATGGCTATTAGCAACCTTTGTTCCTTTTGTTTGGGGCTTGTGTTGCCCTGTGTGACTGGAAGGGGGATGGAGCAAGAAGCTGAGCCTTTTTCTGGTCAGAGCCTCTGACTCAGGTTCTGATGCTTTTGCCTCAAGGGATCTCCTGTTCCCAACCTAATGTGTTGGAATACAATAGTGGTGTGAAATTGACACGCAGGCTTCCATGTGCCCCATGAACAGAACTGGGGAGCCTCAAAAGATCCCACTGTAAGCATGAAAAACCCTGCATGGCAAATGTGCAATATCAACAATTATCTATCTACTGATATGCTATGAGCACCTCACAGATTCCTGTTTCAGAACCAGAGACCCTGGTTAGAACAAAACAATCATTACTGAAGTTGCTAAAGTCTGTTGGTGCACAAAAACACACACAATGAAAGACATTATATTTTATCTTGGTCACTATATTATGACCAAGTGATGAGAAACAATAATATATTATATATTGTTTAAATTATCTTCTAGGGGAGTTGTTTGTAGTGCCAAGCTCCTCTGTGAAAGAACACAGGAAAATGTCTACAGAAAGTTGGTAGTAGTCAACCAGCAGGAACCATCAGATTCAGGTGCATCTCTAAGTGAAAACAGGTGTCACCTTCAAGATGGCAACCATCAGGAAGCAGACTTGGTCCAGTGGATAGGGTGTCCGTCTACCACATGGGAGGTCTGCGGTTCAAACCCCGGGCCTCCTTGACCCATGTGGAGCTGGCCCATGTGCAGCACTGATGCACACAAGGAGTGCTGCCCCACGCAGGGGTGCCCCTGCATAGGGGAGCCCCATCACAAGGAGAGCACCCCATAAGGAGAGCCGACCAGTGTGAAAGTTCAGCCTGCCCAGTAATGGTGCCACATGCACGGAGAGCTGACACAACAAGATGATGCAACAAAAAAGAGACACAGATTCCCATGCCACTGAAAACAACAGATGCAGACAAAGAACACACAGCAAATGGACACAGAGAACAGACAACTGGGACAGGGGAGGGGGAAGGGGAGAGAAATAAATAAAATAAATCTTAAAAAAAAAAGATGGCAGCCATCAAAGGGACCCTGTGCAAGAGGTGTAGGAGGAGAAACCTTCATCCTCAAATTTGATTTTTAGACCTTCATCTAAAAGGAGAGTAATTAGTGAGACAGAAAATTCAGAAGACTTAGCTGGTGGACAACAGAGAAAGCACCACAAATCTGCTAGCATTTACCTTTCCTCTGATGAAAGTCTTGCTTATTATAATAAGGAAGATATGGTGTAAGATTCTGTAGGAGTGAATCAATGGAGACTATCAAATCTGGATGTTGATACTGGTTTAAGTGAACATTCTGGTGATTGGTTGAATCAGGATTCAGTTTCAGATCAATTCAGTGTATAATTTGAAGTTGAATCTCTTGATTCAGAAGATTAGTGAAGAAGGACAAGAACTCTCATATGAAGATGATCAGGTTTATCAAGTTACTGTATATCAAGCAGGGGAGAGTGATACAGACTCATCTGAAGAAGATCCTGAAATTTCCTTAGCTCTCTGTGGGAAATGTACTTCATGCAATGAAATGTATCCTCCCCTTGTGGAAATGCATTACAACAGGTGTGAGAATTGGCTTCCTGAAGATAAAGGAAATGATAAAGGGAAAATACCTGGGAAAGCCATACTAGAAAACTCAACACATGTAGAAGAGGACTTTAATGTTCCTGATTTCAGAAAAATGACATAGAGGAAAAGAATAAAATCACACAAGCCTCCCAATCCCAAGAAAATGAGGGCTATTCTCAGCCATCAATTTCTAGTAGCAACATTTATACCAGTAAGAAGATGTCAGCCATCTGCCCATTGGGATTTAAGCCCCCTCTCAAGTAGAAGCAGTGGGATCACCATCCTGAAATTCTCAAGACTGGGGAGTGAACAATGGACTAAAGTAGACTTAGTATTATTCTATTATAGATTTAATATTATTCTAGCAATGGGAGAACTTTTATCATTGATGTAAAGGTAGTGGCCACCAGAGGTTCTGAGGTGAGGGAGAGGAAAGAATAGATATAATATGGGGACATTTGGGGCATTGGAATTGTCCTGCATGACATTGCAATGACAGGTATAGGCCATTACATTTGGTCATAACCTATAAAATTGGGTAAGGCAGAGTGTAAGCTATAATAGAAACTATAGTACATTGTTAATAACAATGCTTCAATATGTGTTTATCAATTGTAGCAAATTTACCACACTAATGAAAGATGTTAATGTGGGAAAGTGTGGGAGGGTTAGGGTGAGGGGTTGGGGAATATGGGAATCCCCTATATTTTTTATTAAACATTTATATAATCTAAAGCTTCTTTAAAAATTAAAAAAAAATTAAAGCTGTCAGAGAGTTTGAGAGGAATGAAACACAAGATAAAGAAAAATGCATGGAATCTAGTTTCCATCTTTGTGCCATTGAACCTTGTGACCTAAAATTGACTGTATCATCCATGACAAAAAAGGACATCTTATGGCTTGTTTTACATGTTCAAAAAAGCTAAAAAAAAAAAACCCACAAAAAACAAAATAAGGCCTGCCCAATATGTAGGCAGCTAGTTCAAATGATTATGCTAACTTATTTCTCCTAATTGACTTGTTTGTAAGAGTAAAATTATATATTTCTAACTATGTAACTCTAAAAACTCAGATAGTTATTTTAGCAACATTAAATTTATTTTTATGTTTTTATACATATTGAAGTGTAAAAGTATCTCAGTCCATGTAGAATTCTTCTCCTTAATGTAATTTACCTACTTGGGGAGGGGATATGGTTTAGTGAATATTCATTTCATTTTAGGAAAATTTCACTTCTCTTTATAGTTCATATTTGGGTTTTAATGTAATTTGAATTGGCTATATAGCTGGTTATTTTGGCAACATTAAATTTATTTTTATGTTTTCATACATATTGAAGCTTAAAAGTATCTCAGTTCATGTAGAATTCTTCTCCTTAATATAATTTACCTACTAGGGGAGGGGATGGGTTTAGTGAATATTCACTTAATTTTAAGAAAATTTCACTTCTGTTTATAGTTCATGTTTGGGTTTTAATGTAATTTGAATTGGTTATATAGCTGGTTTTTTAACTCTATCCTTCATATTTTAATTCATTTCTACCTTCACTTAAATTTTTCAAAATATAAGTAGGGTATTCACATATACATTATTTAGTACATTTCTTTTAAGGAGATAAATTTTGTGAGAGAGATTTATTATTTAAATTTTAGATACTCTTAAATCTTCTCATCCTTACTCTGCTCTTTCAGAGTCTCTTAAAATATTCTTTACAGGGAAGCAGACTTGGCCCAGTGGCTAGGGTGTCTGTCTACCACATGGGAGGTCCACAGTTCAAACCCCGGACCTCCTTGACCTGTGTGGAGCTGGCCCACGTGCAGTGCTGATGTGCACAAGGAGTGCTGTGCCACACAGGAGTGTCCCCTGTGTAGGGGAGCCCCATGTGCAAGGAGTGTGCCCCGTAAGGAGAGCTGCCCAGCATGAAAGAACGTGCAGCCTGCCCAGGGATGGCACCACACACATGGAGAGCTGATGCAGCAAGATGATGCAACAAAAAGAGACACAGATTCCCAAGCCGCTAACAACAGAAGCTGACAAAAACAAGAACACAGCAAATGGACACAGAGAACAAATGACTGGGGGCGGGGGGCAGGAAGGGCAGAGAAAAAAATCTTTAAAAGATATTCTTTACAGATAAACAGAAATTGGTAGTTATATTCTCTGCTACTGAAGTAAAAAATGTACCACTTGTTCTCCAGGTATAGGTGGTGATGATATTGTCCATTGAGAGTCTTTCAGAAGAGCCAATACAACTTTTTAAAAGCTCTGCAGTAAAATGCGGAGTTGTCCTGGGAGGTCCAATGTGACATACATTTTCAGGATTTGGTGGGAATTGTTTGTTTCTCTCAAGTGAAAAACAGTTATTTCACTTTGAAGTGTCTTCTTAGACAGGATTACACAGTCTCTATTAATTGCCTAGACATCAGAACTTTGCTTAAGACCAGTTTCAGAAACAAGTGAATTCAGAAGGATTAATTCATAAAAAAACAAAAAAAAAAAAAACAAAAAAAAAGGGAAGAACTGAAGAACTGTTCATTTTTTAAAAAATAGCTGGAAAGGTCAACATTTCTCTAAATTATACAGAAAATATACATCACTTACTTCAAGAATTAATTACAGGGTCATGGGATTCTAATATTGCTGTCAAACTGCACAGATTAACTTATTGATTTATATATATGTATGAGTCCTTCAGCAAAATAGTATGAATAAACAAACCTTTAGATAAGTGGAGTTGAGTTTTAATTTAAAGTTCCAGTGTTTTGCTTCTGGTTATGACAGGTTGAGGGCAATAAAATAAACTGAACTATGAATTTAGAACAGAACTGAGGGCCAATTTTAAACAGCAACATAGTGTGTGGGAAGCTGCCTCTGGCACAGGTGTTGTATTGGCCATCTTGTTGCTAAGCGCTATTTTTAGATACTAACTCGGTTAAGTTTCCATTTCCCCACCCTCGCTGAAGCAATTAAGTTTCTGTTCTTACACCACTCCCCCGGGCTCCAATTGGGCACTCCCTAAAGAGCAGGAAAGTCTTTCCGCTGACGTTGCCAAATAACCATCTGCACATGTGTGTGGCATGAGAATCAAAATCTAGTTAATCAATCATTTACTGACACATGTGTTGTCATCAGTATGTACCACCTCATTCATCCCTGGCTATAAATACCCCTGATTGACCCTCAATAAACAAGACTTGATCAGAATCCTGTCTTGTCTCCATTCTTTGTGTCTCTTGTCCCTTTTCATTCCCAATCCCTCCCTCAGGTCTTGGTTCTACTGATCCGCGGGTCGGGTCAATAGTGTGTCTGTTATTAGCAGTAGATTATTATAGATAGACTTCATAAAAACAATAAACACATCCACATATGACTTACCCATGTATACGTATGTAAATATAAAACAAATGGCTGAAGGTATTGGTAATTAAGCCAAAGCTATTCTCAAATACAGTAAAGCTTAATTAATTTTTAATTTGATACCTCCAGCTAGAGCTAAACAGAATACATCCTTTCTTAGAAGATTTAGTGTAAATGAGATAATTTAATATACATTCAGAGTATATCTTTGCAGTGATTATGCTGCTTACAATGCAAAACTGAGCAAATGGAATCTCATTCTAAATGCCTATGGATTATTAATGTGGTCTTGATTACCTAAATTTTAAAGCATGGTGTAAAATATTATTGATAGATTTACAAAGAAACAACTTATTAAGTGATTTTAAAAATTTAAAAAGCAATGCTATTGTTGTAGAGAAATCAGGTGTGCAAGGTATCGAAGGCCAGGACACGAGAGTACCGAGAAGGAAGTTGGTTTATTTCAACCGGCTGGGCTCGGTGGACTCTTGTCCTAATAAAAACCGAGGCCCGAATAGCTTTTTTCAGACCCTTTTATACAGAGGATATAGGATTAGGGAGACTAACAGTGATGGCAAACAGACCTCTGGTTAGGTTCTTCAGTGTTTGATCTTAGTATCAGATAGGTTATTTCCTCCAGGCGAGTTACATATTCTCCACATCCAAGGCACTTGGATTAGCATATCTTCCATATCTCATCTGGAGGCAACCCTAAATACACATTTAGTCTCACATTGTATCTGATCATTCAAAGACTGTAGGGCCTATATTACTTATTTGGCTATTTTGGGGACCAGGTACACTGGGAAACAATTTTGAATTTATGCACAGGCTATATCACTATTAATCACTGCTACTTCTCTAAGGTTAGATCTAGCTCAACTCCAGTTATTTATAGGGTTTCTAGCATTATAAATTTAACTGATTGCTGGGTTTGCCAATATCTAGATGATAAAGACAGACCTAGATATTTGCCGGTGTGGCCCGAGCCGCCCCAACAAAAAGTGCGCGGGAGCCCGGCGGGCGCATGGACGGGTGCAGGGGCCATGGGCGCAGCGCCCCCTCGCTGACTCACTGCTGCCACAGCCACCACCACGGGCCCAGCCCCGCACGCCCTGCGCCCCGCCGCCTGCGGGGATGCCTTACAAACCGAACTTGAATGCGCACATGCCCGCGGCCTCCCTCAACGCGGCTGGAAGTGTCCACTCTCCTTCTACCAGTATGGCGACATCCTCGCAGTACCACCAGCTGCTGAGTGACTATGGCAGCCATCCCTTGGCTACACCCAGGGAACTGGGAAGAGTCAGGTGCCCCAAAGCAAATATGCTGAGCTGCTGGCCATCATCAAAGAGCTGGGGAAAGAGATCAGACCCACCTACGCAGGGAGCAAGAGCGCCATGAAGAGATTGAAACGAGGCATCATTCATGCTAGAGGACTGGTTCGGGAGTGCTTGGCCAAAACAGAACAGAATGCCAGATCCTAGCCACCTCGTTAGCTTTGAAGGCTTTCCATCTTTACAAGATGAGAAGTTACAGTTCATCTACCTGTTCAGATGTAACTCTTTTGTTTTCAAAATGTTAACAGTTTGTTTTCATGGTTCATTAGGCTCTGAACCTACCAACTAAGATTGAGAAAAGATTTTGCAGTTGATTAGGATTTGTGTTTTAAGTAGTTAGGAATTACCTGGGTATTTTTTTAAGCATTGATTAAAAAAATAATACATGGAAAAGTTACCTATCTTACATCAAACTATAGTTTGCCTCCAAGATACCAGTATCTCACTTTAATCTTCTCTTGAATATATTTATGTTACCTAAGTTGTTATTTTCATAAGCTAATAAAACTCTAAGAATTCTGTTTTTAGCAAATACTGACAGCATGCTTTTCTTAGTAGCCAGTCCCAGTTTGGCAATACAGTGTAGATTCTGCTTAATATAACTTTTTGCTTAAGCATTTGCATGACTATTAGTGCTTTGAAGTCAAATAAAAAGTGCACAAGTTATAAATACAGAAGAGCAATCTATCATACCGAACAAGGATCCCCCAAAATTTTCATACTGAGACTGTGTAGCTTTCAGTTTTGTGTTTCCTGTAAGTTGATCAAAATGTCTGGGAAAAAATGACTGAAACTATTTGCATCTTTGTATGTATTTATTACTTGATGTAATAAAGCTTATTTTCATTTAAAAAAAAAAGATGGACCTAAAATAGTGTTCCCTTCAGGCAAAAGTGATCACTGGCCAAAAGAAGAGGTAAATGTTTAATAAAAAGATTTGGTATCCTGTTAAAAATTAGTCAGCCCTTGTTACAGATCAGTAAGTTAAATGTATTTGGCATTGGTACACTTTATTTGAAGCTTTAACTACATTTTCACAACTTATAATTTGGTGACTATAAACTCTTCTTTATGCAAGAAAACTGTAATAAGACAGGGCCAAAATTGGATGTGTACAAGACTGGTTGTATATATTGGTTGTATATAACCAATCAATCAGGTTAGATTCAGACAATAGAGATGGGACTCCCATAGTCAAAGACTGAGAGCTTAAAAGTGGCTCCAATAATGATACTTTTACTGATGTAACAAAGAAAATCACTAAATTAGATATTCATTCAATGACAAGTATCCCACTTTCATGTGTAATGCCTGCATTATCTCTTTCCCCAATACGATAAACTTATATAACATGATTTAGTCAATATTCGGGTTATATTTAAAATGGAAACTCAACATACTTAATTGGGAGTAATATACATGATTTGTTACATCATTTAAATAGGAATGCTTTCTTCTTTCTCAGACTAATGGACTCTTGTAAAATGGCAATGTGCTGATGCTTATATGACCTCCTTAAAGGGTAAAAAAATACAAATAGAGAGACACTCAAGATGGTTTTCTGGATCTAATCTTAACCTAACTTTAGATCATATTGGATTGCTTATTTTCCATGTGGGAAAATATATAAAACTTTTCTCCATGTTTGGTCAGGAAGATGTGTACTAGGTTATCTTGTTCCATGTATACCAAAGATATTTACACTAGCAAGGGAATTTCCAGGAAGATGGCAGAGCAAGGAGATTCAGGACTCACTTCTCTTCCAAAAGAGCTAGTGAAGAGTCAGAAACTGTCTGTAACAGCTGTTCTGGAGCTCAGGAAGCCAAAGGAGCGTTATACAGCATCCAGAGAATGGTGTATAGAAAAGGCTGAGAAATTGTGCTAAAAACTGTGTGTACAACATTATGATTATAATAAAAGCCATTGATTATACACTTTGGATAGATGTATGTGAATACATCTCAAAAAATCAACTTAATGAACTAATAAATAATTTTGCAAGAGTAGCCAGAAATAGCAACTATGTACAGCAGGGGAATCATAGAGAGGTTGAGAGGTGAGGAATTTTCCTGTTTGTTTTTTATTATTACTGAAATAATGGAAATACTCCAATAATGATTGAAGTGAAGAATGCACAACTATGTGATCATACCAAATTCCACTGTTTTTTTACTTTGTGTGAATTGTAAGCTTTATTAATATGTATAAATAAAATTGATTTGTTAAAAAAGAACACTACACAGTCTAATTACAATTTTTATCAAGTTTAAAAAATACTGAGTAGCTCACTCTATACTTACAGCTGGCACCCATCCCCCATTCATGATATGGGCTATCTTAGGATCTAGTCCCTGGCTGGCTGTTGTGGGTGGAGAGGAACATGGAAGTCTACCCTGAGAATGGTGGGATTGAGCATATCTTTTGATCAGCAAGTTTTGATTACTGAGTTCCAGTTCTGAGCTGCTGTTTTAGCTAACCCAGACAAGGACAGCCACTGCCATTGACTCAACCCCACTGCTGACATGGAGGAAGGCAGTTAAAGCTTAAAGGCACAATACCCCCTTAGGGTTGTAGGGAACAGTTTTCTAAAGGGTGCCTATTTTTGGCGGGCCAGGAATTCAAGCTTCACCGAGTTGTGAAAAAGGCTTCTGGTGTCTTACCTGTACTTTTCTCCAGGGCTCATTGGGGCTGGTCTGAGCCCTTTTTGTGAGTCTCTGGTCCTCATTTGACTGGAAATACTGACTTCAGAAAGTCCTTTCTGAGGTGACCATCCTCCAAGACTTTGCATATCATGTGAAACAGCTAGAGGCAATGAAAGGAGTGTGTAAAAAAAAAAACACAAAAAACACAAAAAAACACCAGAACAGATCAATATTCTCAGAGAACTAGGAAAGAATCTTTTTTCTTAGGGTAAAACAATTACACACATAGTACAATCTTAAAAATTATACCAAATATCCAGGGCTAGAATGAGATGAAGAACTGGGAAAATTTGATCAATTAAATACAGCCAATTCTAAGTGTCAGAGAAGAGTTTTACTATAAAGCCAAGCAACAAAAAATACTAGGCAAGAGAAAGAAACTGACCTTCATGTTGGGGCACTTTGAAACTTTATGTGGAGCCCAGGAAAGATCACATATTCTTGGAGCTAATTCATTCCTGTGGGCTTGAGAACTTGAATTGGATTCAATTTGGGGTCTTTGATTGGATTGCTTCAGTGAGTCTAGGGTGGGTATCGGTCCTCTTGCTGGAGTCCTTTATAAATGGAGGGCTGAAAGCAGCAGGTGTAATATAGCTTGTGCACAAATCCAAACTTATTTCCAAATATGCCTAGAAAGCCAATTGAGAAGTATAAACTCTGTAGGCTTTGGATATTCAGGGAGGAAATAAGCTGGAATGTGGGGGGGGGGGCGTTAGTGCTAAACGCTGACTTGGAATGTGGGGGATATGCATTAATTCAAGCTTACCTGGGGGAAATAACCAATCCAATACTCAGACAAAACACTTGAAGAAACTAACAAAAATATTTTTGCATACATACAAGCACAATTTTTCTTCCCACTCTTATTTCCTCTGTACAAAAGGGACCCAAAAAATTATATTTGGGGCTTAGTTTTTATTATGACAGGAGTCCACCAATTCTGGCTGGTCTAAATAAATCAACTTTCAGGTGGTGGACTTGGCCCAGTGGTTACGGTGTCCACCTACCACATAGGAGGTCTGCAGTTCAAACCCAGGGCCTCCTTGACCATGTGGAGCTGGCCCATGTGCAGTGCTGATGTGCACAAGGAGTGCCGTGTGATGCAGGGGTGTCCCCCACATAGGGGAGCCCCACACAAAGGAGCACACCCTGTAAGAAGAGCCGCCCAGCATAAAAGGAAGTGCAGCCTGCCCAGGAATGGTGCCGCACACACAGAGATCTGACACAACAAGATGATGCAATGAAAAGAAACACAGATTCCCATGCCACTGACAACAACAGAAGTGGACAAAGAAGATGCAACAAATAGACAGAGAACAGACAACTGGGGTGGGGGGAGGGGAGAGAAATAAATAAATAAATAAATCTTTAAAAAAATAATAAGTCAAATTCCTTCTCAGAGTTCTCATGTCCTGGCCTTCAACACCACATACACCTGACTTCTCTGCTACTACAATTCTGGGGGCTTGTCCAGGATTGCGCTGAGAAGATCAGAGGTGGCAACAATTGTTTGCCCCTTTCGGATGTCTCTGAGGAGGCTGGGAGGGCCCAGGTTAAACCCAGCCCTGGGTGCCCCTAGACTCCCCTTTTAGTCCAGAAAGAGGTTGTGGTCTTCACCAGAGCCCTCCTGGAAGAACCAGAGCACCAGTGCATTTGAGAGACAATGAGAATGAAGCAAGGAGCACTACACATCAGATGGGTAAGACCCCCAGGGGCATAGTGCAGGAAAAGCCTAATTCTAAAATAAGGAGGGAGACTGATCAGCTCTCTAAAAGGGGAGGCCCCAGTACACCTGAGAATACAGGAGGAAGGTACCTCCTCTCCTGGTCCGAGAAAAGGAAAGGGGGGTGGTTGTGTGCATGTGATTGTGGCAACTGGGTGAGATGCAGAAAGTCACTTCTGTGTGGCAAGTGCAGAGTCCTGATCTGTGGTTCTGTGGTGACCTCATATGATCAAGGGCAGTCTGGGGGGTCCCTGCAAAGGGACCCTCTTCCAAGTCAGGGGCTTATACAGACCTGCTAAGGTTAAGAGGTGCCGAAAGTTTCCGTGAGGGTTGCGACCAGAGATGGACTAAGTGTATGGCTTGAGTGACTGTTGTGTACCATCAGCACAGGGTGGAAACATGGGAAACACACAAAGTAGGACCCTCTTCAGTTGTATGCTGAAAAACTTCCCCCATGCATTCCATGAAGATGTATACAGCATAAGGTTCCAACCAGGAAAGCTTAGGATGCTTTGTGAATTAGAATGGCCAACTTTTGGCATGGGCTGGCCCCAGTATGGCATTTTAGATCCCTGGATCATCCATAAAGTCCATGATGCAGTAACTGGAAACCCAGGACACCCAATTCCCCTACATTGATCCTTGGGAAAATGCTGTAAGCCAAAATCCACCTTGGTTAGGGTAGAGTATGAATATGGAAGCTAGAATTTGCCTAATACAGAAACCAAGGAGTGCTGTCCCAGGGACCATACCAAACAATCACCATGCAAAGGGCCCAGAAAAAGTGTACCCTGAGTCCAGTGCCAATCTTCCCATTTTAGAAGGGCCATACAAACATGAATTTCTGCCACTGTATGCAATGACTCCTGCCCCAGAAATACTAAGGAATGAAAATGAGCTAGTCTCTCTAAGCAGTGCCCCATTATCATCATCCGCACAGGGAAGAGACACCCATACCACCCCCACCACTGATTTTTTCACCATCTGAGAGGGCACTTATACCATCCCTGCAGTTGCCTTTATCGAACCAGAGAGCCCTATGCCATCCCTGTAGCAGCTTTTACCATCTCCTCAGTGGTCTTTGATACCTTCTGCAATGGAAAATACAGATCTGCAGCTTTTACAGCCCATTGCCCCTGGCAATGCTGCTGCAGTGCTGCCAATCAGTCAGGGTGGAGATGCTGAGAGGTAGCAACTTAAACCACAGGAACCCCTAGGGGCAGAGGAAGCAGAGAAAAAGCCTGCCTACCAGCTACCTTTCCATGAAGGCTGGACCCCAATTTTTTACGATGCACATGGCTAGGTTCGGGGGGGACCTGGACATTCATCTATCAGCCCTTTACCACAATGGACCTTTTTAACTGGAAAAGCCATACCTCACCATTCTCAGAGAAGCCTCAAGCCATGATGGACATTTTCCAGTCCATCATACAGACCCACAAACCCACCTGGGTTGATTGTAAACAATTTATAATGACTTTATTAAACTTTGAAGAAAGAATGTGTGTCATGCAGGGAGCTCTAACCTGGCTTAGCACCCACCTGAGGAAAGTTTGGACAGTGACCAATGTGCCCACTTGCAGTCCCCAGAGGAGGACCCCCTGTGGAATCCAAAGAGCACAACCAGGCTCAACGGACTAGAAACTTTCCATAGGGCCTTAGGTGAATGATTCAGGGTGGGGAGCCACAAGACAGTAAATATGGCAAAAACTACTCAAATTCTACAGGCTCTGGATGAGAGTCCAGCTCAATTCTATGAGAGGCTGTGCAGCATGTTTTGTGTATGCACACCCTTCAAACCCAGATGCTCCTGAGCGCCAAACAATGGTCAACGCAGCATTCGTTTCCCAATCACAAGCTGACACCCAAAGAAAACTGCAGAAGTTGGATGGGTTTGCTGGAATGAATATCTCTCAGCTCATGGAAGTAGCTACTAAAGTCTATGCCAACCATGATGTAGAAACAAGGAGGGAAGAAAGTCAGAAGATGAAGAAGAAGGCAGATCTTCTGACAGTGGCAATCATGGAAAAATCCATTCCTGTGTCAAGGAGAGTAAATTGGGAATCCCCTGCCCCAAGGAGAGGGAAGGGCCTATGCTAGGGCAAAATTAGTGTGTGTACTGCAAAGAAGATGGGCATTGGAAGCAAGAGTGTCCCAGCTGGCCACTCAACCCCGCCACTGCAGTTAAAACATTAACCAGGAAAGCTAGTGGGGCATCACAAACCAAAACCTGGGTCCAAAAAAGTTCAGGAAAAAACCCCTGCAAATCAGATAATTGGGCTGGCAGGAATAGAGGACTCTGATGGAGATTATTAGGACAGACTGGGTTCCTATTCTCCCGGCCCTGCAGAGCCTATGGTCAGAGTCCAAATTGGGGGCCACACCATACATATGATGGTTGATGCTGGGGCTCAACATTCTGTAATGACCAAGCCAATTGGGCCTCTCTCAAAAAGACAGGCCACTGTCATAGGTGCAACTGGCAAAAGTACCCAATGGCCCTTCCTGCAAGCCAGGACCTGCAACATTGGGAGAAAAGAGGTCACTCACAAATTCCTTTATCTTCAGAGTGCCCAGTCCCCCTCCTGGGTTGCGACCTGCTGTCTAAACTGCAGCTCAAATTACCTTTGATGTCATGGGGCAATCCACACTGACACTGGGGCCACAGGACCTCTGAGAATAGTGCTAACCCTTCCTCTGCAGGAGGAATGGAGACTGTTTTGCCTCAGTGAAACTGGCCAGTCCATACCCATGCAGCTCCCTTTTGAAGATGCACCTGAAGTATGGGCAGAGGGTAACCCAATGGGGATGGCACATGACATTCCTCCAATTATTATTGAAATAAAGGCCACAGACAGTCCAATAAGCATAAAGCAATATCCAGTACCACGTGAAGCACAAGCAAATGTCCAGCTACTTATTCAGAGATTACTGAATAAAAGCATATTGAGCCATGCCAGTCTCCATGGAACACCGCACTCTTTCCAGTTAAAAAAGCTGATGGGGATTACCGCCCAGTCCAGGACTTACTAGCAGTTAATTCAGCAGTAATAACCCTTCATTCTGCAGTTTCTAATCCATATACTTTTCTCAGCTTAATACCCTCATTGGCAATCTACTTTTCATGCCTATATCTTAAGGATGCCTTCTTCTGCATTTGGGTAGTGCCCGCAGCCAGCCAATTTCCACTTTTAGGTGGGACAATCTGAACCCAGATGAAAAGCAGAAGCTAACATGAATGCAACTGCCTCAGGGGTTTAAAAATGCCCCCACTATTTTTGGACAAGGTCTGGCTAGTGATCTCAAATCCTTTAAACCAGAAAGCCATAACTGTTTTCTCCTCCATTATGTAGATGACCTCATCCTCAGAAGTCCCACCTACCAAGACTGCGCTGGTGGAACCCATGGTCTTTTAAAGCATCTACAGCAAAAAGGCTATCGAGTGTCTAAGAAAAAAGCCGAAATATGCCTGCCTAAGGTCAAATATCTAGATTATAAAAATAATGCAGGGGCACCGTGAATTGGGACTTGGAAGAAAGAAAGCAATCTGTAGTCTCCCTGAGCCCAACAGCCACCAGAAGCTGCCAGTTCCTCAGTGCGGCAGGATTCTGCCACAATTGGAGCCCCAATTTTGGGGTCCTCATGTGCCCTTTATATGAAGTCACAAAAGGGAAAGATTATGATTCCCTGCTCTGGGAAAGCCCACAGAAAAATGCTTTCATTGCTCTCAAACAAGCTGTAATGGAAGCACTGAGCCTCAGGCTTCCAGATCTCAGTAAACCATTCTACCTCTATGTTCACAACTGCCAAAGGATCACAGTAGGGGCACTCCCTCAATACCTCGGTTCCTGGCAAAGACCCATAGCTATCTATTCAAGCAACTGGACACTAGCCCAAAGACAGGCTCTCATGTCTGCAAGCTGTAGCAGCTGCAGTCATTTTTACACTAGAAGCTATAAAATTGGTTCTGCATGCAGTAATCATAGTCTTTAAAGCCAAAGGAACACATCGGCTAACTAACAGCTGCCTGGTTAAATATCGAACCCCATTATGTGGTTTCCCTTCAACTGGAACTTGTAAAAACCCTAAATCCTGCCACTCTACTACCCGTGGAGCTGGGGATTCTAGCCCATAACTGCCTGAAAACATCACAAGAAGTATATTCCAGCAGGCCAGACCTCCAAGACCAGCCACTGGCAAATTCTGACATGGAGTTCTTCATGGATGGGAGTAGCTTTATGCAGGACAGCAATCAGTGAGTGGGATATGCTGTGGTATCAGGAGGCCCAGAGCCTCCTGGATAGCAAATCAGCACAGAAAGTCAAACTCATTGCCCTCACCCAAGCCCTACAACTTGCAGCTGGAGCAAAGGTTAATATCTACACAGGCTCCAAATATGCCTTCTTTATCCAGCATATGCACTGAGCCTTATACAAACAAAAAGAACTCATTAACTCAGGAGTAGAGAGCATTAAATATGGCACACAGATTCTGGAACTACTAGAAGCAGTTTGGAAACCTACCAAAGTGGCTGTAATGCACTGCAAGGGACACCAGACAAGCCACAGCCCTGTCACCCAGGGAAATCAGAGGGCAGATGCTGAAGCCAAAAGAGTGGCATGGGAAGGATCCCTATCTAAAAACCTGGCCACTGCTCTCATTCCTCAACCTTTTTAATTATCAGAAACTCCAGTATACACTGCCTGCCACAGCCTCTGAATCAACAAGAGCTGCAATACACTCAAGCTGAGAGAGTGGATACTCTCTGAGGGTGGGATATAAGGAGAAAATGGATGGTGGACATTGCCCAATCACACAATAGTTGTGCCACAAATATTAGCCACAACATTAGGTCAACACTACCATGAGAAGACACACTTGGGAAAAACCCATCTTAAAGAAGTTTTAGAAAGATTCTTCAGGTGGCAGACTTGGCCCAGTGGTGAGGGCATCCGTCTACCACATGGGAGGTCTGCGGTTCAAACCCCGGGCCTCCTTGACCCGTGTGCAGTTGGCCGATGCACAGTGCTGATGCGCGCAAGGAGTGCCCTACCATGCAGGGGTGTCCCCCGTATAAGGGAGCCCCACGCACAAGGAATGCAACCAGTAAGGAGAGCCACCCAGTGCAAAAGAAAGTGCAGCCTGCCTAAGAATGGTGCTGCCCACACGGAGAGCTGACACAACAAGATGATGCAACCAAAAGAAACACAGATTCCTGTGCTGCTGACAACAACAGAAGCAGACAAAGAAGATGCACCAAATAGACACAGAGAACAGACAACCGGGGTGGGATGGGGGAGGGGAAATAAATAAATAATAATTTTTTTTTTAAAAAAAGAAAGATTCTTCTACATCCCAAGTCTGGCTGCTATCACCCATGCCATATGCCAGTGGTGCATCACAAGTGCAAAAATAAAACCTTTGGCAGGGGGCCTATGGGAGTCCCAGGAGTCCAAAGAATTGACAATATGCCTCTTGAAGATCTAGTAGTTGATTTCACTGAAATGCCACACTCTGGAAGTTATAAATATCTCCTAGTCCTTGTTTGCACCTTTTCTGGCTGGGTGAAGCCAGCCTTTTCTGGCTGAAGAAGTAACCAAAGTTCTCAGGGAAATCATTCCTAGATATGGGCTACCCCTCTCAATTGGCTCTGACAATGGACCCACCTTCGTCTCTGAAATCACTCAAAAATTGCCAAAGCACTGAGCATCTGATGGAAACTGCACACCTCTTCCCATCCTCAAAGCTCAGGAAAGTAGAGTGAATGAACCATACAATAAAGACTTATATTGCCAAGATTTGCCAAGAAACTGGGTCAAAATGGGTGCAAGTACTTCTGAGTCCTCTTCTCCAAGTTTGAGCAAGCCCAAGCTGAAAGCCAAGCCTAACCTCTTTTGAAATCCTCTTTCAGAAACCACCCCCTTAATCCAAAATATAGAAGGGGATCTCAGAGAAAGAGGAAACTTACCAATAGCTCAGCAAATGATCAGCTTATGAAAAACCTTACAAAATCTGCAACACTAGGTCCAAGAAAGGGCCCCCATTAGCTTAAGCAACTATATACACCTGGAGAAGCCAGGAGATGCAGTCTGTGTCAAAGACTGGAAATCAGCTCCACTAATCCCTCTATGGTGGGGACGCTATCTTGTCATTTTATCCACCCCCAGTGCAATTAAAGTAGCTGAAAGCACCCCATGGATACACCATAGCCGGGTCAAGCAAGCTGCCCCAGAGTCCTGGACCTGTATTCCAGATGCCCACAACTCAACCAAACTCATCTTGCAAAAGAACAAAACACCAAGCCCTGCTCCAGTCACACCCCAGAATCTGACTGGTCCGTGCATGGCTGAAGGTTGAGGATGGGACACCGAGCTCTGCTCCAATCACACCCCAGAAACTGATAGGTCTATGTACAGATAAAGAATAGTTTAATCCCAGTTACAATGCCCCTTTGATTATTCTCCCTACTCCTAGCCCTGACCCTCCCCTGGTCCCAGGTTGGCATCACAGAGTGTGAACCATTATCCAAAAGGTGTGAATGGGGGCCCATGTCAATACCACATTAATATATCATAACCATTACACCTGCAAGGGCCATATAGCTGCCTGCCAGTTTCAAGGAATCTCCTATAGTGTCTGTAACATATCTGGTCAAATAATCTATGACCCCAAACCTCCAACAGTCTCCTGTAAATGGGAAATAAGGGTGCTTAATCAAAATGGGGAGCTACTTAGCTCTACCCCAGCCACTAGCCAGAACCAATGAGTGTCCCTCCTATTTGATGCTTGCCAAGTTATAGACTCTGGGATACCATGGAACACCAATTGTGGAGGGCTTAGCAGGGAGCAAAAATATACTCATAACAATAAGTATATGTGTGGTCCAGAAGTGAAAAGTGCAGTCCAAGGGGGGCCTTCTGGTGTAAATGCATAGGTGCATACTACTGCCCCTACTGGTCCTGTGTCACCTGGGCCACATGGAACACAGATGCAACTAAACAGCCATCCTCACCAAAGGAATGGCCCTGGCCATTTATGCTGTCATCGTAACCACTTAAACCTCACCATCCTTAAACCTGAATCCCAACAGACTCAGGGAGTCCAAACGAGTCTCTGCATTGATGGTAGAGGAATAGACCCAGGAGACTACATCTGGGTTGCGTATTGGGAATACCCACTCACAAATAAAGCCCATTCTGTGTTCCACTCCTTCTATGAAGAAATGGAAAAGCCCTTTTCCGTTCTACAAGGAGTGAGAAACCTCTTTATAAGCCTAGCTGAAGTAATAGGGGCAGCTTAAATGTCTCCTTGTGCTATGTATGTGGAGGTACTAATATGGAAGACGAACGGCCCTGGGAAACTAGAGAACACAATTACAGCCAAACATATAATGAAACTGGCCTCTCAGCTGTCCCCTGAGATAGCATGTGGCCCTTGTAAACTTCTGTCATAGGAAAATATTGTGCTTCAAGGGCCTGCCTAAACTCTTCTTTATCTGTTGGAAACCTAACATGTACAGGGGGAGAATTCCAAAATTATACCACCAATATAACAGAGCCTTGGGGAACGTGGAATGAATCTGACCTCACTCTCATAAATTGTACTTTGCCCAAATTAATCAGTGTGGAACTCCACTGCAAAAGGCCCCTTTAATGCCCCAAATGGTCTGTACTGGATTTGTGGGAAAGTTGCATTCTGAGAACTTCCCCAAAACTGGTGTGGTACTTGTATGCTCAGTACAATAAAACCCTCCTTCTTCCTCATTCCCTTAATGGAAGGGAAAGAGCTAAGCCAGCCAGTGTATCAAAATATAAGAAAGGGCTGTCGTTACCTGGAGAGGTGAAGAATGGCCCCATGAATGTGTAATCCGGTACTATGTGGGCCAGCATCTCAGGCAGAGGATGACATGTGAATTTATTGAACCCTTATCTATATGCTAAACTGAAACATCCACTTGCAAGCCATGGTGGAAATAATAACTAATGAAACTGCCCATGCTCTAAACCTACTAGCCCAACAGCAAACTAAATTCAGAAATGCTATCTGTCAAAACCATTTCACCCTAGACTATCTCCTGGCAGCTAAAGGGGGAGTTTGTGGAAAATTCAATCTCTCTAACTGCTACATTGAACTAGACAGCACTGGAAAGGTTATTGATGAAATTACAAGCAAAATGGTAAAAATCGTTCATGTTCCAGTCCAGAGCTGGAATGGGTGGAATTTAAGTAATCCCATTGGAAGCTGGCAGCCAATAGTAAACAATTTCAAGTTTCTACTGGGAATAATTGCCTTCATCATAGGAGGATGCACCATACTTCCTTGCCTCCTCCCTTTCATCATAAACAGAATGCACACCCTAATAAATGATATAGTAAACAGGCAGACAGCTGCCCATCTCATGGCAGTATATACATACCAGTCAGTCCAGAGAGACTCTGACAATAGTGATGCCAAAGCTTAATAACCTTAAGCAGGCATCAAAAGAGGGAAATAATATTGCCTGTGCATAGATTCAAACTTATTTCATATCCAAATATGTCTAGAAAACCAATTGAGAAGTATAAATTCTATAAGCTTTGGATATTCAGAAAGGATGCAAGCCAAATGTGGCAAGCCTACCTGAATGTGGGGGATATGTGTTAAATCAAGCTTACCTGGAAGAAATAACCTATCTAATACTCATGCAAAACACTTGAAGAAACTAACAAAAAGTCCTTTTGCATACAACCACCATTAGACCCCCACTCTTATTTCTTCTGTATAAAAGGAACCCAAAAATTCTACTAGGCATTCAGTTTTTATTAGCACAGGAGTCTGCCAAGTCCAGCTGGTTGAAATAAACCACCTTGCTTCCCAGAGTTCTCATGTCCTGGCCTTTGATACTGCATACACCTGACTTCTCTGCTACTACACCTTCTTGCCAAGGACCAGCTGAGTAGGTACAACCACAGGTACTGGTACTCCTGAGTGCTAAGGAGACACACAGTCTAGGTTCACATCTGATGACTCCAGATTTCAGTGCCCTGTCAGTGGGTCCTACTTTGGAATTTGTGCTCCTGAGTGTGATGGAGTTGGACTCAGATGTGACTTTCTACACATGCCTCTTCTGTCACTTTGACTGAAGCTGTGTTTGGCACTGGGGTTTGTGTATACTCAGGAGTCTTGAATCTCTGGACTGCCCATGTGCCAGCTGGGTCCTGAGCCTCAGCAGAGTTACAAAACCTACTCTCCAGTTCATTGGACTTACTCAGGTGAGCTAAGAGGAAGATGAAGATGGTCACCCACCACACCAGGGAAGTGAGAGTATCTATACCTGCAAGCAGGAGAATGACACCCCCCTCTTCACTGAGAGTTGGAGTGGACATAATCAACCCAGGGTCCACAGGATGGAGGAATAAATTATACGTTAGAGTGGACTTACTGGTATTCTACTATAGAACTACTGTGACTCTAGCGATGGAAGTTTCTGGTTTTCAGTTTTTGGTGTTTTAAAGGATGTTTACTGCTTTGTGCTTTTCTTTTTTTTTTTTTTTAAGATTTATTTATTTATTTAATTCCCCCCCCTCCCCTGGTTGTCTGTTCTTGGTGTCTATTTGCTGTGTCTTGTTTCTTTGTCCGCTTCTGTTGTCGTCAGCGGCACGGGAAGTGTGGGCGGCGCCATTCCTGGGCAGGCTGCACTTTCTTTTCATGCTGGGCAGCTTTCCTCACGGGTGCACTCCTTGCGCATGGGGCTCCCCCACGCGGGGGACACCCTTGCGTGGCACGGCACTCCTTGTGCGCATCAGCACTGCGCATGGCCAGCTCCACACGGGTCAAGGAGGCCCGGGGTTTGAACCGCGGGCCTCCCATGTGGTAGACACACGCCCTAACCACTGGGCCAAAGTCCGTTTCCCTGCTTTGTGCTTTTCATTGCTTTCCTTTTTTTGTTTTTCATAAAGACACAGTTTATTTCCCCTTGAAATTCCAGATAAATGTTACTAAATTGACACATGATATATTAAAGGAACGATTCAGAATAGACTAAAGAAGAATTTTACAAGCTGGAGTGTCTAGAGCTTGCAACAGCCTTCAGAATCAAATGACCATGACCTCCTCCCATCCAGGGAGATAACAGTTTCCTCTAAAGCATTTAGTCAAGGGTTGATTAAGTGTGCAGGAGGCATAACAAAAGTAGGCTGATGAGCTATCAAAAGATCATCATTCTTATTACCAGTAATAACACATTAGTTAAATTACAATGCAAACAGTATACATAAAAATACCCTTCTACTTTTGTAATTTTCAGGCCTCCCCTGCCCCAATACCAAACAGATAACAGATGACAACAAACACCCACCCTGCCCTTGATTCAACAGGATATACTAATACCTGTGCAATCATAAATGAAACCTGTCTACAACTGAAAGCAGGAGGAGTGCATCCAGTATCCATGTGGAATCTAAGCCCCCACTTGACATAGATGTGCAATGGACACAACCAATCCAATGTCCACAGAGAAAATGTGGAATGGGTGTGGGAAGGGTAGCCATGGTGGCTGCTGGGTTTGGGGAATGGGAGGAAGAGATGAGATGTGGAGGCGTTTTCAGGACAAGGAGATGTCCTGGGTGGTGCTTCACGGACAATTACAGGACATTGTAGACCCCCCCAGGGCCCACTGGATGGAACGGGGGAGAGTGTGGGCTATGATGAGGACCATTGACTATGGGGTGCAGTGATGTTCAGAGATGTACTTACTGGGTGCAATGGATGTCTCATGATGATGGGAGACAGTGTTGCTGTGGGGGGAGTGGGGGTGGGGGCGGTGGGGTTGATTGGGACCTCATATTTTTTTAATGTAATTCGTAAAAATAAATAATTTTAATTAAAAAAATAAATAAATGAAACTTGTTGTTTTTACATTAACAGAACTGGTCAGGTAAAAGAAAATCTTAAAATCCTAAGAAAAATATAGAAATCATTCAGAAAACCCAAAATAATAACTATGAAAATCAATCATGGCTATCCTCATTCCTTTTTTATTTTTCTTCACCCATAAAATCAACCCTTTTACCCTTATAACATCATTATTAACAGTATTGCTGCTGCTGCTTTTTTTTTAATTTATTTATTTTCTTTATTTAATTCCACCCCCCTCCCCCGGTTGTCTGTTCTCTGTATCTATTTGCTGCGTCTTGTTTCTTTGTCCACTTCTGTTGTTGTGTGCGGTACAGGAAGTGTGGGCGGTGCCATTCCTGGACAGGCTGCACTTTCTTTCACGCTGGGCGGCTCTCCTTACCGGTGCACTCCTTGCACGTGGGGCTCCCCTATGCGGGGTACACCCCTGCGTGGTGCGGCACTTCTTGCGTGCATCAGCACTGCATATGGGCCAGCTCCATATGAGTCAAGGAGGCCCAGGGTTTGAACCGCGGACCTCCCATGTGGTAGACAGACGCCCTAACCACTGGGCCAAGTCTGTTTCCCTGCTGCTTCTTTTTGATCCTTGCCTCTTACAGTTTCTTGTCCAATTCATACACCAAATCATACAGTCAATAACCCAGGAATATGTAAATGGTGTCTCTCTGCTACATGAACAACAATATCAATGCCTATGGGACCTAAAACCACAGCCTACTATACAGGATGGATGAGAACTTCTTTTCTCTGCCCCTTGACAGCAGGAAGTAGCCAGACAGAACCAACACCCCAAATCCCCTCACCCTCTGATCCTTCCCATATATATATATATAAACAACATATATATATATATAAACAAAGAATTAGGAATGTTAGAGATTTGCAATAATTAACAAGCTGTAGCTCAATTTCCCCTGATATGCATTGGGAAAAGGCAAACCCCTCCCCTGGGTCTGAGGGCATAGCATGGCACTTTCCCACAGGTTAAAGAAATCTCATAGAGACAGGAATAAAGGGAGATAGAGATCTTCACCATCTGCAAATCAGAGGTAGATGGAGATCTTTACTATCTCTACCTGCATATCAGAGGGAGAGGGAGATGGAAGTCTTCAATATTTACATATCTTTTCATCCCTACAGATGAAAAAAAAAATCTGCTCCTGCAGCATTCCAAAAAGCCGTAAACTCCCTCAACCCTTTCCCACTACCGCACTTAGACCCTCAATCCCCCTCCCATGAACTATCAATTCCCCTCCTAGGAAAGTTCTGTATAAATTCAAGTCCCCCCCCTTCCAGAATTGCACTGAAGCCTCTCTTCAGACCCCCACCATGTTGGTCGGGGGGGGGGCTGAAGTCTGTTTTTCAGACCCCCTCCATTGGGAGAGCTTCTCAATAAATTATTTTTCTGCCTGTGGTCAATCAGTCTCCATGTCCCAGTGAATGCCATTTTTCTCCAACAGTAATATTAACAGTTCCTTCTATAATAACATAAGGAGGCACACAGGCCTGAAGTCTGTAAGTAGGCTCAAACTGCTAGTTTGCAGTTCCAGGATCTGTAATGAGAATAATATGATGTGTGGCAGCTACCAATTGCCACAGTTCTCAATGAAGTATTTTAACCTCCAACCATAACTACATATTTCCCCCTCTTTGGTTTTGCAAAGTACTGAATATGGCTTGGGTGGTTTCTTGTTGTATTATTCCCCAGAGGGTTTGTAGCATGCTGCTGAGGGCTCATCCCTTTCAAGACCAGGAGGGAACCAATGTCATAGTCACTGAAGTGAGCATGAAGAACACTCATGGATGATGTTTATGAGTTGTTGGTAGGAAACAGGCAACAGGAACTGCTGGTCTAGGCACCAGAAGGTTTGGTACTCATGATGTTCACTTTTTTGGTGGAACCACTTTGCCTCTTCTCAGGTTTTTTTGCCACCAGGCCAGGACAGATGGTTGAGCTATGCACACAGCCTTGGGGAGGCACTGCAAAAGACCATTGTTGACTTTTCTGCAGATAGGAGAATGTGGGCTGACTTGATTTCCCTAAGAAGATATTAGTAAGTTTTTTAAAAAAGTAATAATAATATAAGTGAATATTAATTTCTTCAAACAAACTAACAATATTTGGGACTGTGGCATACAGCAGTGGTATTATTTAATTTATGATAAGAGGTTGTTTGGTGACACATACTATTTTTAATAATAATTAAAATGATAACTAACCACATTATAATTTTATCTAATATGGTAAAACACTATTAAATTTGCAGGAATTCTATACACTCTTTAAGTATTTACATGAACTTTTTACTCATACTGATGTAGGCTATGGATGGGGGGGTCTATTCATGTCTTCACATATAATCTCTGTTGTATGTGACTTGATCTATGGATTTGGGACAATGAAAACTGCAGCCCTACCCTTGGAAACACTGACAACTTTAGTCAAAAAAACATTTGAGCAATGCAACCTCTACAAACTTTAAATATACAGGGAAAATGAAAACATTATGTGCTAAAAGCTTACCAGGAAAGTTTGAAGTCTATGCTAAAAGCTTATCTAAGATGTGGAAGATATATATTAATACAAACTTATTGAGCACTAAAACAAAGGACCATTTGGCCCTCTGAGGCAACAAACCAGCATTAGGTGATGCATTTTGCAAGCAATTTGCAGATAAAGCACACTGACTCAGAAGCTTGCTCGGGCGCAATGGGGGGTATCCACTCCTGCCATTATAAGCCCAGTCATACAAAGGATTATACTCAGCTCTCATGATTAGATCTGAGTTTTTGTCAATAAAAATGTTGTGGTTCATGTTTTAATTTCACGTAGTACCTGCTGGCAAAATCATATTTTTTGAAAATGCTGACATTTGAATACTCGGCACCGTGTGCCATCTACTCAAAGGATGGTATAACCTAAAAAGAGCTGAGGCTTGGACCCAGGTGGACGCGGCAGGATCCTGAGTATATTCGAAGGTAGGAAAGCAGCCAGAGAGAAAGCACAGAGATGCTGAATGTGAGGTGTCAGGGATGGAGATCTGACTGATAAAGCAGGGAGGCTGGAGGGCCCCGCCTTGCATTAAGTTATACATGCTCAGGTGGCCATGGCCAGGGAAACCAGGGGAGCTCTGTCTCTCCCCATCAGCCGAGTCCCTCAGCCTCGGTGTGTGAGCCACACGGTGGTGACTGCCAGGGCAGTGCTGCAGCCCCACCTTCCCAACTGTTCACTTGGCACCACTGCTGCCCACCTGCCTCCATGTCCCAGTGTTCCTGGAACCTGCCTCCTCAGGGCACCAAACCTCCAACCCTCTCCCTCAGACAGGCCGGAGCAGCCTGGGGCTAAGGAGAACAATGAGGATGAGGAGAGGTGTGGAGGCTCCACCTTGTGAGGTGGGAGGCCTCGAGGCACACCTTGGGCTGACCTGGGCCTCAGGGCAGATACTGCCAGAGAAATGGGGGCAGCTCTGTCCCAGTCAGCCCTTCAGCACTCAGGGCAGCAGGGCAGCACGACAGTGGCTTCCCATAATTCCCCGAGGCTGCAAGCACCACCAGCACCTGCAGCCACTGGGCACTAAACCTCTCTCTCCCTTTGGCACAGCAGTCACCCCCGTCCCTCAGCCCACCAACAGACTCTGTGGTTACCAACTCCCAGCAGGTCAGCGGCTGGATGACCTGTGCTCCTCACTGCTCAGCCCTTCAGCCCCAAGTGCCAGGCCTTCCGATGGGCTCCAACCAAGCCCATACATGCTGTGACCGCTTCAGGCAGGCTGTCCTTGCCAACAGCCCTTAGAACAAGGGAGGCCTGTGCAGACAGAGGGGAAGTAGTGAGAAGAGGCTGAAGAAGAGTTGCTGCCTGCAAAGAGGTGGGAGCAGCCCAGGAGGGCCTCGCCAACATGGTGCAGGACCACCTGCCCTAGACTGACCCAGCCAGGGGTGTGCTGCTGAGGAGGAATCTCCTCCAAGCCTGGACAGCCAAGGGGGCAAGGCCTCCTCACCAGCTTCTGCAGGGTCTGCTACAGCCCAGAGGCCTGGGAAAGGTCCACTGAGCACTGTCACCCTGCCGACAACCTCCTACATGCAGAGTCTACGTGCCCCCCGGCCCATTCCCCTCTCACGGCAGCTTCACCGAGATGCCGGGCACTGAAGTGAGCCATTTCACCTACCTGCAGGAGGGAAACTGTGAGGACACCGTTTTCTGGGTCAGGAGCAGCTGGCGACCAGAAGACCCTCCTAGCTACACCTCCCTGCCTGCCAAGGGCTGCTGCCATTTCCCAAGGGCACACTGAAAAGGGAGCATAGGCCCGTGCCTGGAAAGGCCTCCACCTGCCCCTTCTGTTCCCTGGGCCTGGTCCAGGTGACTGGATCAGGACTTTAACAACTTGCAAAAGGCAATCTACCCAGCAACCCCAGGAATTCCCCATAAGCAAACCTGGATGTCTTGCCCCAGGCTCTGGGCATGTTGCTAAGAGCCTGAGGCACTGAGAAGATTTGACCTTGTTCTGAGGTGTTCATAAAACCAAGAAGCAGCAACCGGAATCCCTACAAGGCCTGCCGCCCAGCTCGGGGAAGAAAAGGCCAGACTGGAGCATTTTCCATCAGTCAACGTGAACATTAGAAAATGTCAGGCAGTATCATATGCCCTCAGCTGAGGGCCACAGAAAAGGGGACTGGGCTACATCACATGGGAAAGTCCACCTGGTTGGAAGGTCATGGCTTTTGAAGTGTGACAGAAGTTTCCCGGGGACTCATCGGCAGATTGCCAGCTGAAGCCACGAAAAGGCCTAGAGCACTTCCCAAAAGGCCTCGCCTTCTGCCAGGAGGGGAAGAGCTCTCCGATGAAAAGCACTGTGTGGGAGCACTCCATCCTGAGCACGGCATCCATGCTCTGCCCAGCAAGAGGACATGGAGAAGTCTGCAACTCCGCTCTTCCCCAACACCCCGCCACCCCTTCACTGTCAGCTCCTCCCACAACCTGGACCCTCTTAGGCAAGCTCGTGGTGACTGCAGAGCCAGAAGGTGGCTCTATTCTGAAATGAAAGCCCTAGCCCAGAAAAAGGACCTAAGCCCCAATCGTGAACCCTCATCTCTACCTAATGACAAGTTACTTCTACACTACTTTTCCAATAAAGTAGAAAAAGAAAACCAAAGAGGGAAAGAAGGTATTCGGAGACCCTATTTCTGCTAAGAGCATAATGTACAGGCCATGAAGAGAACGACTGTAACTCCACGAAAGCACAAACAGCCACAGCCATAAATGGGAAAAGGGCTTGAATAGACAAAGCTGCCAAGAACACATACAAATGACTGAAAAGCACTTACACAGAAGCCCACCATCATCAGCCATAAGAGAAATGCAAATAAGATACCAAAGATAAAGATGAGGTGCTACTTACTACACACATGCTTGAACGCTGCTGTCAGGGGGAAAATGGCTGAGAAGGTGTGGAAAAACAGGCCCCTTGGCCACTACAGGTGGGGAAATTAAAATGCTGCAGCCAGAAAGTTACACACAGAATTACCATGGGAGCTGGCAATTCCACCCCTAGGTATACACACCAAAGACTGAAGGCAGGTCCTCAACCAGCTATCTGTATGCCAATATTCATGACAGCATCATTCAGGAGAGGAGTTGCAAAGGGAAGAAACTGGGAGTTATTGCTAAAGGGGCATGAGGTCTGGGTGGGACGATGAAAGAAGTCCGAATAGAGCAGTCAAAGCTACCCAATATTTTCAATGAACTCAATTGATATCACCACGTGTCCCACTCACAAGGATTAAAATGATTTTTATGCTAGGAATGTTTTTCCACAATTGGAAGGAAAAAATCAAGTATGGTCATGACCACATTTATAGAATGAAAGATACAAGCCACATGATCCCCAGCTGTCAAGATGAAAAGACCTGCTCAAGAAGGAAAGACTTTTCCCTGAGATCACAAGAACAGGCTCAGCAGACCTAACAGCTTTTCTGCAGGAAAGTCCATTATCAAGAAAGGAGAGAGGGAATTTCCTGAAGAAGGGACAAAACACTTGATCATCAGGTGTGTGGTTAGAGTTTAATAGGGCAAGCCTGTAGGCTACTGAAAGTCACAAATAAAAGGAGAAATGCTGCCATTAAAAATAGGGGCAGGTGACTGGACCTTTTCCAAAGGAGATACACTACTGAGAAAGAAGCACCTGAGAAGGTGCTAAACATCCCGAGACATCAGGGAAATACAAATAACAAAGGAAGCGCTACCACTTCCTTAAAACATGTTGGATAACCACTGAAGTGGATATAGAGTCATCAAAACCCTCACACATTGCAGAGAGAAAGATGAAACGACGGTGAAGCCACCGTGGACTCCAAGTTGGTGATGCCTCAATTAGTTAAACATAGAATTTCCACAGGACTTAGCAGTTGCACTCCGACTTTTATACAGAAAGATCAAAAGAGGTATTCAAACCAAATATTACCCAAGAATGATGTCAGTGTCTTTACTCACAATAGTCAAACGTGGAAGCAACTCAAATGTCCATCAAAGAATGAATCAACTAAATGGTATACAGAGGCAACAGAGAACTCTAGAGCTGTAAAAAGGAAGGCAGTTCTGTAAAGAGCTGAAATATGGACGAACCGTGAAAGCGCTGTGCGAACTGAAGTAAGAGCAAGGAAAAGCACTGCAGAACTGCACCGAAAGCAGCTGGGTAAATGGTGAACTCCACAGAGACAAAATATCGATGACCACACGGACTTGGGCAGGTGACAGGCAGTAAAGGATTTCCGTTTTGCGTGATGGGACATGTCTGGTAATGGTGGAAGGGGAAAAGAGCACAGCATTGTGAAGGTTAACAAGATGACAGTGTTGTGTGCTGTACTAGTCAGCCAAAGGGGTGCTGATGCACAATTCCACAAGCCTGCTAGTTCCCACAAGGGGTATTGATATCCAGTAGGAGGTTACAGATACCAGGCCGTAATGCCTAAGATACTTCCCTTGACAAAGTCTGCTCCCACGTGTTGGAGCAAGAGGACTGGCAACATCAGCCAGGGTGCAGGCTTCCTGGCTTCCTCTCTTCCCAGGTCTTGCTTCTCTCTGGGCTAAGCACCTGTTTGCTCCACAAGGGCAGCTGTAGGCTATGAGGCTCTCTAGGCATTGCCTCTCTGCACAAGGTCAGCTGAAAACAATCAGGTGAAGGGCTCTGCTTCTTGCTCACCATGGGGATTCTGGCATGTCGAAGGAGCTGTTTCTATTCCTCTGTGTTCTTCCCCTGCCTCAAGTCCTGTCTTCCTGAGGCTTGCTTCTCTTTCCTCTCTGAGCTGACTTCCCGGGATTCCAGCTAAGGCTTCAGCATCAAACTCCAACTTTAACTCTGTCCTTTGCCATGCCTTTTCTCTGCCAGTCACCACTGCCCACAGGATGGGGCCTCCATGTCCTAGTGATGTGGCCCAATCAAAGCCCTCCTCATACCTTAGTCTTTCCCAGGTTCGGATCAGATGGCAAACACATTCTGATATCGGTTTTTGGAATTCATCACAATAACGAACTTCTACATATAATGAAAATTGGTTCAAGTGGAGGGAAATGAAGGCAACAGATTATAAGGGGCTTGCTCCTGTTAAGGACAGACTGCTCAGTTGAGCTTAGCAAAGAAGAGCTCGGGGCTTCCTGCCAAGGTCAAACAGGTGGAAAATCACCCTCTATGCATAGATTGCACAGAAGTATTACAAAGATTACTGCAAGACAGGTAAGAATATATTGAAAGATATGGATAAAACACTAACTTGGGAATACCTGAAGTGGAATCTGCTCATATGGGACAGCTCTGATTGTGGAAAAGCTGTGACAGGCAGCCAAAAGAGATGCAGACAATGCAGGTGGCTCCTGGAAATGTAAGTCATTTAACACCTACAGCTTTTTTATCCCATTATTCACAAGATGGTATTGGAGCGAACTCTTTAAACCTCTCATGTATTAAAGAAGGATAGGGTCCCATGAACATTCCTCTTATCTGAGTCTCCAAGCCAGCATTTGGAAACGCACATTTGCAAGCAAATCACAGATAAAGGACACTGACTTGGAACTCACTTAAAGGAACCGGTTCTATTAATTCCTCTCATTCCTGCTATCCTTCACTCTGGTGCCTGCCAAGCCCGGACCAAGCCACCAGTGCCCCACAAGCTGGGGTGGCTGTACCCACCTCCTCCCTGGCATGTAGGCCTCCATGCCCCTGCACACATCAGAGTTGCCCCACCCCTATCCCACCTCCTTGCTTTGGAAACATTGACCACAGGCATTGCCTACAGCAGGGAGTGCCAAGACAGTTGTGATGTGGGGGCATTTTCTCGACTTGGACTTGTCCCTCATGATAGTTCCAGGACAGATGTGGCCATTATACATCCTGCTGAAACCCACTGAATGGACTGGGGAATGTGTCAAGTGCCATGGAATCTAATGCATTGCAGGGGAGCAGTGTTCCAAAATGTACTCACCACATGCCATGAGTAGGCCCCACAGTGATAAAAGAGATCACTGACGTGGAAGGAGTCTGTTGAGTGGAGCCTGGGGCTGAAGAGAACCTCTTCTATTGTGTCTTGTACTGTTGTTTTCTAATCTATGTATCATGGAAACAAAAGAGACAGAAGAAGAAACATGAACAAGAAAGCTACTCCATTGCAGAAAGCCAGAGCCAAATGCCACCACTAGGTGCCACGTTGGATAAGAAATGTCCTTCCTCACACTTCCTGGAGGGCAGGGGCTGGATTTGAAGGCAGGAAGAGGGGCAAGGACCCTTGCAGAAGGGGCAGTAGGGGACCCCTGAGCCAGATCTGTGACTGATGTGAGAACCTCTCTCCATCAGATAGCTCACCTGATCCAAGCCAAGAGTCTGGGTTGGGCCAGGCTGCCAGGTCACTTTTCAGAGGGGGATTCCTTGCCAACCAAAGTTCCAAGGCCTGGTCAAATGGGCCTACTTAGGGCTGGCATTGCCCTGCAGGTCTCTCCCATGGCAATGGTCACAGACATGCTGTCTCCAATTGTATCACCTCCATCTTTTTTAACTGAAAACCTGGCCTTTTCCACTGGTTGCCTGAGGGCTCCTGCCTTGGCTCCCTGCCAGCCAGCCCCTCCCCACCCTCCCACCCTGACCCCCACCCCCAGAGGCCTGTCCCCCAGAGAGGAGAGGCTCAGAGACTTTCCTGTTCCTTGTCAATTACCTCTCTTTCTCTGTGTTTCTTTCCTGGGATGAGAGGGGCCCCTGAGGACCTATCTGACTCTTAGAAATGAGCCTGCCTTTTCTCTTCTCACCCTGCTTTTTGGTACAGTATTAATGAACATTTTTCTTTTCTCCAGGTTTGGGGGACCCAAAACAAAGCTGTTTACATCTGGTTGTGAGACTTTTCAGTGGAAATAATTTCTGCTCACTTGAGTCACTATGGTCAAGTGGGATTACAGGTCCTTGTGTTCCATGTACAAGGTACATTATAAGAAGCCATCATGACCGTCAAAAGTGGTTGTATGGGTTGCTTTGGCATTGACTTGAGTAATAATGATCAATTTCTGAAAAAATAAAATAAAATAAAAACCGGAAGCACATTTTGCTTGGCCAGAGCATGCAATGCAACCAGGTGATTTTCCTACTGCTTGTTGTTCAAAGCCACCATAGCAGGCGATTCAACATGTATATTGCCAAGATTTCCAAACTAAAGCAGACTACCTTCTCGCCGAGGAGTGGCTGAGTAGATAAAGCCCCAGATACAGGTGCTCCTGAAGGCTGTGGGGACACACAGGTCTACATTGATGGCAGGTGGTTCTGAGCTTCAGTGCCCTGCCAGTGGGCCCTACTTTGGAATATGTGCTCCTGAAGGTGATGGAGTTGGATTCAGATGGGACCTCCCTACACATGCCTCTTCTTGCACTTTGGCTGAAAATTAGTCTGCAGATTGCCACCTGAAGCGATGTAGATCATAGAGAACTTCCCAAAAGGCCAGGCCTTCTGCCAGAAGGGTCCAGTGTTCCCAGGGGGGGAAGAGCTCTATGAGTGAGAGCACTTTGGGGGAGCACTTCATCCTGAGCAAGACATCCAAGCTCTCCCCAGCAACAGGACATTGGACAAGTCTGCAACCCTGCTTTTCCCCAGCAGCCCTGCCACTCTTTCATTTTCAGCTCCTCTCACAACCTTGACCCTCTTAGGCAAGCTCCTGGGGACCACAGAGGGAGAAGATGGCTTGAACCTGAAATGTAAGCACTGGACCAGAAAAAGGACCTAATCCTGAATCATGAACACTCATCCCTACTTAGTGACATATTACTACTATACTACTTTTCAAATAAAGTAAAAAAGAAAACCAAAAACAGAAATAAAATATTTGGAATCCCTATTTCTGCTAGTAGCGTAATGTATAGAACACAAGGAGAATTACTGTAACTCTACCAAAGCACAAAGAGCCACAGCAATAAATGGGAAAAGGGCCTGAATAGACATATATGCCTAGAATACATACAAATGACTGAAAAGTACATAAACAGATGCTCAACATCATTAGCCATTAGAGAAATACAAATAAGATACCAAAGATAAAAATGAGGCACTACTTTCTACACACACTCTTGAAAGCTGTAGTTAGGGAAAAAAATGGTTGAAAAGATGTGGAAAATGGAACCCTTAAACACTATGAATGGGAATTTAAAATGCTGATGCCTAAAAGTTAAACACAGAATTACCATAGCAGCTGGCAATTCCACTCCTAAGTATACACACCAAAGGAATGAAAGTAGGGTCTCAACCAAATACATCTATGCTATTATTCATAACAGCCTCATTCAGAAGAGGAGTTGTAAAGGAAGGGAGTTGGGAGTTATTGCTAAAGGGGCATGAAGTCTGGTTGGGATGATGGAAAGGGTCTGAATATAGTGGTGAAAGCTACAAAATATTATCAATGAACTCAATCAATGTCAACATGTGTCCCACTTAAAATGATTAAAATGATTTTTATGCTATGAATGTTTTTCCACAATTAAAAGGAAAAAATCAAGTATGGCACTGACCACATTTATAGAATGAAAGATACAAGCCACATGATCCCCTCAATTGACTCAGAAAATGCTTTTGAAAAATTCCCACACCCGTTCATGTTAAGGAAACATTCAGAAAGGTAGGAGGAGATGGCATCTTCATCCATATGATAAAGGGTATTGATGAAAAACCAGCTGTTAAGATGAAAAGACCTGCTCAAGAAGGAAAGACTTTTCCCTAAATCAGAAGAAAAGACTCATCAGATTTAAAAACTTTTCTGCATGAAAGTCCATTATTAAGAAAGGAAAAAGAAAATTTCCTGAAGTAGGGCCAAAACACTTGAACATCATCTGTGTGATGGGAGTTTAATATGCCAAGCCTATAAGCTACTGAAAGTCAAGAATAAAAGGAGAAATACCACCATTAAAATAGGGGCAGGTGACTGGACCTTTTCCAAAGAAGATATACTAATGAGAAATAAGCATATGAGAAGGTACTAAACATCCTGAGACAACAGGGAAATACAAATAACAAAGGAAGTGCTACCGCTTCTTTAAAAATGTTGGATAGGGTGGCGGACTTGGCCCAGTGGTTAGGGCATTCGTCTACCACATGGGAGGTCCGCGGTTCAAACCCTGGGCCTCCTTGATCCGTGTACAGCTGGCCCATGTGCAGTGCTGATGCACACAAGGAGTGCCCTGCCACTCAGGGGTGTCCCCTGTGTAGGGGAGCCCCACGCACAAGGAGTGCGCCCCCTAAGGAGAGCCACCCAGTGTGAAAGAAAGTGCAGCCTGCCCAGGAATGGTGCAGTCCACACGGAGAATGACACAAGATGACATGGACAAAGAAGAGGCAGCAAATAGACACAGAGAACAGACAACCGGGGTGGGGGGGAAGGGGAGAGAAATAAATAAATAAAATCTTTTAAAAAAATGTTGGATAACTACTGAAGTAGATGTAGTGTAATCAAAACTGTCACACATTGCAGAGAGAAAGTTAAAACGGTGAAGCCACCTTGGATTCCAGTTTGTTGATGCCTCAATTAGTTAGCCACAGAATTTCCATACGACCTAGCAGTTACACTCCTACTTTTATACTGAAAGGTCAAAATAGGTATTCAAACAAAACGTTATCTGCGGTCACCCCTCGGGCTGAAGTGTGGTTTGCTGGCCTGGCGGGGGAGCAGCCGCGGCAGGCCAAGCCGCTGCCCCCATAATAGGGTGGCTGGTCGGACTCACAGCCACCCCTGAAGGGAGCTCGGCATGGGTGCAGAGTGCCCTTGGGTCTCCCCTTCTCGGCAGCCATGCTTCCGCGGCCGCCCCTCCTCCCGGATGGCGCCACACGATGCCTGTGGGGCGGCACCTTTCTTCTTCTTTCTCCCTGCGCAGGCGCAGGGCGGAAAATTCCAGTCTGCCCTTTTCCCCTCCCCCGACAGCAGCAACAGCCAGGCGTGGGTGGAAAAATCCAATCTGCCCTTTTCCCTTCCCCCGACAGCAGCAACAGTCAGGCGTGGGCGGGAAACTCAAGTCTGCCCTCTACCCCAGCAACAGCAGCCACCAATCCCTAAACCCTGCCCCTTCCCCCAGCAACAGCGACAGCCAATCCCTAACCACCACCCCTCCCCCGTCCAGTACCGCCACTGACCTTTCGCCGGCAACCAATCAGAACAGGGCGTGGCTTCAACCAATCAGCCTTCCCCAGCCCCTATAAAACTGTTGCCTCTCCCTCAGTAAAGTGGACTTGCATGTTTACCTTGTCTCCGCGGTGGTTCTTCTGCCATGCGCCCTCCAGTCCTGAGAGCCCCCGACAAGGGCCTGGCCTCCCTTGTCCCCAGTTCGTCGCCTGCTTCTCTGGGCGACCCCTTCATCGCCGGCTTCTCCGGGCGACCCCTTCGTCGCCGGCTTCTCCGGGCGACCCCTTCATCGCCGGCTTCGCCGGGCGACCCCGTCAGCCAAACCGCGCAACCCCTTGTGAAACCGATCCCTCGTCTGCTGCCGGACCGACCCCTCGTCCCAAGTGGGACCGACCCCTCGTCCCAAGCGGGACCGACCCCTCGTCCAGAGCTGGACCGACCCCTCGTCCGCAGCCAGACCCCACCTCTACCGACCGAGCAAGCCGCCGCAGTTATCCAGGAATGATTTTAGTGTCTTTATTTGCCATATCCAAAAGTGAAAGCAACTCCAATGTCCATCAATGAATGAATAAACTAAATGGTATATATAGGCAACAGAGAACTGTACAGCTATTAAAAGGAATGCAGTTCTCCAAAGAGCTGAAATATGGACGAACCATGAAAGCACTGTGCTAACTGAAGTCAGCACAAGGAATAGCACTGCAGAAGTGCACTGAAATCAGCTGGGTAAATGGTGAACTCCACAGGGACAAAATATCTATTAGCACATGGACTCGGGGCAGGCATCAACAGTAAAAGATTTCAGTTTTGCCTGATGGAACATGCCTGGAAATGGTGGGAAATGAAAATAGCACAGCATTGTGAATGTCAACAAGATGACAGAGTTGTGTGCTGTACTAATCATCCAAAGGGGTGCTGATGCACAATTCCACAAGCCTGCTAGGCTCCACTGAAGGTATTTCTTTCTCATAGGAGCTTACAGATACCAGGATGTAATGCCTAAGTTACTTCCCTTGACAAAGTCTTGGAGCAAAATGACTGGCATCATCAGCCAGGGTGCAGGCATCCTGGCTTCCTCTCTTCCCAAGTCTTGCTTCTCTCTATGGGCTAAGCTCCTCTGTTTGCTCCACAAGGGCAGCTGTAGACTACAATGCTCTCTAGGCTTTGCCTCTCTCCACAAGGTCAGCTGGAGACAATCAGGTGAAGGACTGTGTTTCTCACTCACCCCGGGTATTCTGCCATGTCTAAGGAGCAGTTTCTATTCCTCTGTGTTCTTCCCTTGCCTCAAGTAACATCTTGATGGGTTTGCTTCTCTTTCCTCTCTGAGCTTACTTTCAGCTAAGGCTTCAGCATCAAGCTCCAACTTCAAGATTCCTCAACTCTGTCCTTTGCCATGCCTTTTCTCTGCCAGTCACCACTGCCCATGGGATGGGGCTCCATGTCCTAGTGACATGGCCTAATCAAAGCCCCCCTCATTGCTTAGTCTATCCCCAGTACAGACCCAATGATGAACACACTCCAATAACAGTTTTTGGAATTCATAACCATAGCAAACTGCTACGTATACTGAAAATTGTTTCAAATGGAGGGAAATGAAGGCAAAGATTATAAGGGGCTTGCTCCTGTTGAGAACAAACTGCTCAGTTGAGCTTCTAAAAGATGAGCTTGGTGTTTCCTGCCAAGGTCAAGCTGGTGGAAAATCACCCTCTATGCGTAGATCATACAGAATGTATTACAAAAGATTACTGCAAGACAGGTAAAAATACATTCAAAGATATGGATAAAATACTCACTTGGGATAACCTGAAGTGGAATCTGCTCACATGGGACACCACTGATGGTGGAAAAGTATGTGACAGGCAGCAATAAGAGAGTCAACAACTGCAGGTAGCTGCTGGAAATATGTCATTTAACACTTACAGTTTTTTATTCTGTCATTCACCAGCCGGTATTTGAGGGGACTCTTTAAACCTCTCATGTATGAAAGAAGGGTAGGGTCCCATCAACTTTCCTCTGCTCAGAGGCACACAGCCAGCATTAGGAGATGCACATTTGCAAGCAATTTGCAGGTAAAGAACACTGACTCAGAAGCTGGCTTAAGCAAAATGCGGGTATCCCTTCCTCTCATTATAGACCTGTCATACAAAGGAATATACTCAGCTATTATTTTTAGATTTGAGTTTTTGTCAATAAAAAGTTGTGGTTCGTGTTTTAATTTTATATAGTACATGCTGGCAATATAATATTTTTTGAAAATGCAGAAATTTGAATACTCAGCACTATATACGACCTATTCAAATGATGGGATAACCTAAAAAGAGCTGAGGCTTGAACCCAGTTGGACACGGCAGGATCCTGATTATATTCAAAGGTAGGAAAAGTAGCCAGAGAGAAAGCATAGAGGGGCTGAAGATGAGGTGTCAGGGATGGAGCTCTGATTGACAAAGCAGGGAGGCCAGAAGTACCCACCTTGCATTAAGTTATGCATGCTCAGGTGGCCACGGCCAGTGCAAGAAGGGGAGCTCTGTCTCTCCCCATCAGCCAGGTCCCTCAGCTTTGGTGGATGAGCCTGTCACATGTTGGTAGCTGCCAGCGTGGTGCTTCAGCCCCCCCTTCCTAATAGCCACCAAGTTCAATTGGCACCACTGCCCACCTGCCTCCAAGTCCCAGTGTTCCTGGCACCTGCCTCCTCAGAGCACTAAAACTCCAACCCCATCCCTCAGATGGGCAATAGCAGCTGGGCTTAGAAGTACATTAAGGACTAGGAGAGGTGTGGAGGATCCACCCTGTGAGGCAGGAGGCCTGGGGACACACCTTGGGCTCACCTGCACCTCAGGGCAGATACTGCAGGAGAAATGGGGGTAGTTCTGTCCCAATCAGCCCTTCAGCACTCAGGGTGGTAAGAGAGCATGACAGGGGCTTCCCGTAGTTTCCTGCAGCCACAAGAACCACTAGCACCTGCAGCCACTGGGCACTAAAGCTCTCACTCACATTGGCACAGCAGTCATCCCCATCCCTCAGCCCACCAACAGATTCCGTGATTAGAAACTCCCAGCAGGTCAGTGGCTGGATGACCTGTGCTCCTCACTGTTCAGCCCTTCTGCCCCAAGTCCCAGGACTTCTGATGGGCTCCATCCAATCCCATGCAAGCTGTGACTACTTCAGGCTGGCTATACTTTCCAACAGCCCTAGAACAGGGGAGGCCTGGACAGATGAAGGGGAAGTAGTGAGGAAAGGTCGAGGAAGAGTCGCTGCCTGCAAAGTGTTGGAAGCAGCTCAGGAGGGCCTTGCCAACACAATGCAGGACCATCTGCCCTAGATTTACCCATCCAGGGGTGTACTGGTGAGGAGGAACCTCCTCCAAGCCTGGACAGCCAAAGGGGCAAGGCCTCCTCACCAGTTTCTGCATTGTCTGCTGTAGCCCAGAGGCCTTATAAAGGTCCACTGAGCACTGTCACCCTGCTGACAACCACCTACATGCAGCATGTATGTGCACCCGGCCCATTCCCCTTTGACAGTAGCTTCACTGAGATGCTGGGCACTGAAGTGAGCCATTTCATCTACCTGCAGAAGGGAAACTGTGAGGCCACCGTTTTCTGTGTCAGGAGCACCTGACGACAAGAAGACCCTCCTAGCTAAGCCTCCCTGCCTGCTAAGGACTGGTGCCAGTTCCTGAGGGCACATTGAAAATCTAGCACAGGCTGGTGCCAGGAAAGGCCTCCACCTGCCTCTTCTGATCCCTGCACTTCATCCAGGTGACGGGATTGGGACTTTAACAACTTTCAAAAGGCAATCCACCTAGCAATCCCAGGAACTCCCCATAAGCAAACCTGGATGACTTTCCTCAGACTCTGGGCATATTGGTAGGAGCCTGATGCACTGAGAGGATTTGAGATTTTTCCAAGATGTTCATAAAACCAAGGAGTAGCAACCAGAATCCATACAAGACCTGCGGTACATCTCAGGGAAGAACACACCAGACTCGAACATTTTCCATCAGTCAACATGAATGTTAGAAAATGTTAGGTGGCATCATATGCCCTCAGCTGAGGGCCACAGAAAAGGGGATTGGGCTACATTGTATAGGGAATTCCACCTGGCTGGAAGGTCATTGCTTTCAAAGTGTGACAGAAGTTTCCTGGAGCCTCATCTGCAGATTGTCAGCTGAAGCAATGTAAGTCCTAGAGAACTTCCCAAAATGCCAGGCCTTCTACCAGAAGGGTCCAGTGTTCCCAGGAGGGGAAGAGCCATCTGATTGAAACCACTGTATGGGACCACTCCATCCTGAGCAAGGCATACAAGCTCTGCCCAGCAACAGGACATGGAGAAGTCTGCAACCCTGCTCTTCTCCAGCAGCCCTGCCAACCCTTCATTTTCGGCTCCTCTCACAACCTTGAACTTCTTAGGAAAGCTTGTGGGGACCACAGAGTGAGAAGGTGGCTCTAACCTGAAACATAGGCCCTGGCCCAGAAAATGTACCTATTCCCGAATTGGGAACCCTTATCCCTACTTAACTGCATGTTACTACTACACTGCTTTTCCAATAAAGTGAAAAAAAAAAAAACCCACCAAAAAAGGAAAGAATATATTTGGAAACCCTATTTCTGCTAATAGTGTAATGTACAGGACACAAAGAGAATTACTGTAACTCCACCAAACCACAAAGAGCCACAGCAATAAATGGGAAAAGGGCTTGAATAGGCATATCTGCCAAGAATACATACAAATGACTGAAAAGTACATAAACAGATGCTCAACATCATTAGCCATTAGAGAAATACAAATAAGATACCAAAGATAAAAATGAGGCACTACTTACTACACACACACTTGAAAGCTGTTGTTATGGAAACAAATGGTTGAGAAGATGTGGAAAAATGGACCCCTTAGATAATATGGGTGGGAAACTAAAATGCTGCAGCCAGAAAGCTAAACACAGAATTACCATGGGAGCTGGCAATTCCACTCCGAGAAAACATACCAGAGGACTGAAAGCAGGGACTCAACCAGATAGATCTATGGCAATATTCATGACAGCATCATTCAAAAGAGGAGTTGTGAGAGGAGGGAGTTGGGAGTTATTGCTAAAGGGGCATGAGGTCTGGGTGGGATGATGGAAAGAGTCTGAATACAGTGGTCAAAGCTACCCAATATTATCAATGAACTCAATCAATGTCACCACGTGTCCCACTTAAAATGATTAAAATGATTTTTATGCTTTGAATATTTTTCCACAATTAAAGGAAAAAATCAAGTATGGTAATGACCACGTTTATAGAGTGAAATATACAAGCCATTATGATCCCCTCAGTTGACTTAGAAAATGCTTTTGAGAAATTCCCACACCCGTTCATGTTAAGGAATCATTCAGAAAGGTAGCAGGAGACAGCAACTTCCTCCATATGATAAAGGATATTGATGAAAAACCAGCTAAGATGAAAATACCTGCTCAAGAAGGAAAGATCATTCCCTAAGATCACAAGAACAGACTCATCAGAATTAAAAACTTTTCTGCATGAAAGTCCATTCTCAAGAAAGGAAAAAGAAAATGTCCTGAAGTAGGGACAAAACACTTGAACATCGTCTGTGTGATGGGAGCTTAATATGCCAAGCCTATAGGCTACTGAAAGTCAAGAATAAAAGGAGAAATACTGCACTTAAAATATGGGCAGGTGCCTGGACCTTTTCCAAATAAGATATACTAATGAGAAATAAGCACATGAGAAGGTGCTAAACATCCTGAGACATTAGGGTAATACAAATAACAAAGGAAGTGCTACCACTTCTTTAAAAATGTTGGATAACTACTAAAGTAGATGTTGCATAACCAAAACCCTCACACCTTGCAGAGAGAAAGTTTAAAGGGTGAAGACACTTTAGATTCCATTTTGGTGATGCCTCAGTTAACCATAGAATTTCCATATGACTTAGCAGTTGCACACCTACTTTCCTACTGAAAGGTCAAAATAGGGGTTCAAACAAAACGTTACCCAGGAATGATTTCAGTGCGGTCACCAGTCGGGCTGAAGTGTGGTTTGCTGGCCTGGCAGGGGAGCGGCCGCGGTAGGCCAAGCCGCTGCCCCCATAATAGGATGGCTGGTCGGACTCACCGCCACCCCTGAAGGGAGCTCGGCATGGGCGCAGAGTGCCCTCGGGTCTCCCCTTCTCGGCAGCCATGCTTCCGCGGCCGCCCCTCCTCCCGGATGGCGCCACCCAATGCCTGTGGGGCAGCACCCTTCTTCTTCTTTCTCCCTGCGCAGGCGCAGGGTGGAAAATTCCAGTCTGCCCTTTTCCCCTCCCCCGACAGCAGCAACAGCCAGGTGTGGGCGGAAAAATCCAGCCCGCCCTTTTCCCCTCCCCCGACAGCAGCAACAGCCAGGCGTGGGCGGGAAACTCAAGCCTGCCCTCCACCCCAGCAACAGCAGCCACCAATCCCTAAACCCTGCCCCTTCCCCCAGCAACAGCGACAGCCAATCCCTAACCACCACCCCTCCCCCATCCAGTACCGCCCACTGACATTTCACCGGCAACCAATCAGAACAGGGCATGGCTTCGACCAATCAGCCTTCCCCAGCCCCTATAAAACTGTTGCCTCTCCCTCAATAAAGTGGACTTGCGTGTTTACCTTGTCTCCGCGGTAGTTCTTCTGCTGTGCGCCCTCCAGTCCTGACAGCCCCCGACAAGAGCCTGGCCTCCCTTGTCCCCAGTTCGTCACCTGCTTCTCCGGGCGACCCCTTCGTCGCCTGCTTCTCCGGGCGACCCCTTCGTCGCACGCTTCGCCAGGCGACCCCGTCAGCCGAACCGCGCAACCCCTTGTGAGACCGATCCCTCGTCTGCTGCCGGACCGACCCCTCGTCCCAAGCGGGACCGACCCATCATCCAGAGCTGGACCGACCCCTCGTCCGCAGCCAGACCCCACCTCTACCGACCGAGCAAGCCGCCGCATTTCAGTGTCTTTATTTGCAACAGCCAAATGCGGCAGCAACTACAATGTCCATCAATGAATGCATAAACTAAATAGTACATATAAGCAACAGAGAACTGTACAGCTATGAAAAGGCATACTGTTCTGGAAAGAGCTGAAATATGGATGAACCATGAAAGCACTGTGCTAACTGAAGTCAGCACAAGGAAAAGCACCACAGAACTGCACTGAAATCAGCTGGGTAAATAATGAACTGCACAGAGACAAAATATCGATGACCACATGGACTCGAGGCAGGTATCAGGAGTAAAGGATTTCAGTTTTGCATGATGGAAAATGTCTGGTAATAAGTGGAAGGGGAAATAGCACAGTATTGTTACTGTTAACAAGATGACAGAGTTGTGTGCTGGACTGGTCAGCCAAAGGGGTGCTGAGGCACAATTCCACAAGCCTGCTAGTCTCCACTGAAGCTATTTCTTTCTGGTAGGAGCTTACAGATACCAGGCCATAATGCCTAAGTTACTTCCCTCGACAAATCTATTTGAACATCTTGGAGCAAGATGACTGGCAACATCAGCCAGGGTGCAGGCTTCCTGGCTTCCTCTCTTCCCAAGTCTTGCTTCTTTCTGGGCTAAGCTCCTCTGATTGTTCCATAAGGGCAGCTGTAGACTATGAGGCTCTCTAAGGCTTTGCCTCACTCCACAAGGTCAGCTGGAGACAATCAGGTGAAGGACTCTGTCTCTCACTTACCCCGGGGATTCTGCCCCATTGAAGGAGCTGTTTCTATTCCTCTGTGTTCTTCCCCGGCCTCAAGTCCTGTCTTCCTGAGGCTTGCTTCTGTTTCCTCTCTGAGCTTACTTCCTGGGATTCCAGCTAAGGCTTCAGCATCAAACTCCAACTTCAAGAATCCTCAACTGTTTCCTTCACCATGCCTTTTCTCTGCCAGTCACCACTGCCCATGTGATGGAGACTCAATGGCCTACCCAGTGAGGTGGCCCAATCCAAGCCCTCCTCATAGCTTAGTCTTTCCCACGTACAGATCAGATGACAAACAAATTCCAATAACAATTTTTGGAATTCATAACCATAGCAAACTGCTACATATACTGAAAATTGATTCAAATGGAGGGAAATGAAGGCAAAGGATTATAAGGGCCTTGGTCCTGTTGAGAACAGACTGCTCAGTTGAGCTTATCAAAGAAGAGCTCGGTGTTTCCTGCCAAGGTCAAGCTGGTGGAAAATCACCCTCTATGCCTAGATCATACAGAATGTATTACAAAAGATTACTGCAAGACAGGGAAGAATATGTTCAAAGATACAGATAAAACACTAACTTGGGATAACCTGAAGTGGAATCTGCTAACATGGGACACCACTGATTGTGGAAAAGTATGTGACAGGCAGGAACAGGAGAGTCAGACAATGCAGGTGGCTGCTGGAAATATAAGTCATTTAACACCTACAGCTTTTTTATTCTATCATTCACCAGCCGGTATTTGAGGGAACTCTTTAAACCTCTCATGTATTAAAGAAGGGTAGGGTCCCAGGCACCTTACTCTGCTCTGAGGCACACAGCCAGCATTACTAGATGCACATTTGCAAGCAATTTTCAGATAAAGAACACTGACTGGGGCGGCAGGCTTGGCCTGGTGGTTAGGGCGTCCGTCTACCACATGGGAGGTCCGCGGTTCAAATCCCGGGCCTCCTTGACCCGTGTGGACCAGGCCCATGCACAGTGCTAATGCATGTGCAAGGAGTGCTGTGCCATGAAGGGGTGCCCCCCGCATAGGGGAGCCCCACGCACAAGGAGTGCACCCCATAAGGAGAGCTGCCCAGCATGAAAGAAAGTGCAGTCTGCCCAGGAATGGTGCCACACACACGGAGAGCTGATACAGCAAGATGATGCAGCCAAAAGAAACACAGATTCCCATGCCGCTGACAACAACAGAAGCAGACAAAGAAGATGCAGCAAATAGACACAGAGAACAGACAACCAGGGTGGGGAGCGGTAAGGGGAGAGAAATAAATAAATAAATAAAATCTTAAAAAAAATAAAAAGAACACTGACTCGGAAGCTGGCTTAAGTGAAATGCGAGTATTTATTCCTCTCATGATAAGACCTGTCATACAAAGGATTATACTCAGCTATTGTTTTTAGATTTGAGTTTCTGTCAATAAAAAGTTGTGATTCATGTTTTAATTTTATGTAGTACATACTGGCAAAATAATATTTTTTGAAAATGCAGAAATTTGAATACTTGGCACCATATACGACCTATTCAAATGATGGGATAACCTAAAAAGAGCTGAGGCTTAAACCCAGTTTGATGCAGCAGGATTCTGAGTATATTGGAAGATAGGAAAGTAGCCAGAGAGAATGCACAGAGATGATGAATGTGAGGTGTCAGGGATGGAGCTCTGACTGACAAAGCAGGGAAGCTGGAGGGACCCACCTTGCATTAAATATGCATGCTCAGGTGGCCACTGCCAGTGAAACAAGGGGAGCTCTGTCTCTCCCCATCAGTCAAGTCCCTCAGCCTTGGTGGGTGCCTGCCAGGGAGGTGCTGCAGCCCTACCTTCCCAACATCCACATTGTTCACTTGTCACCACTGCCCACCTGCCTCCAAGTCCCATGTTCCTGGAACCTGCCTCCTCAGGGCATCACACTTCCAACTCTCTCTCTCAGATTGGCTGGAGCAGCCTGGGGCTAAGAATACAATAGGACAAGGAGAGGTATGGAGGACCCACCCCATGAGGCAGGAGGCCTTGGGACACACCTTGGGCTGACCTCACATCAGAGCAGATACTGGAGCAGCCATTGGGGCAGCTCTGTCCCAATCAGCCCTTTAGCACTCGGGGCAGTAGGGCAGCATGACAGTGGCTTCCCATAATTCCCTGTGGCCAGAAGACCCACCAGCACCTGCAGGCACTGGGCACTAAACCTCTCTCATGTTGGCACAGCAGTCTTCCCTGTCCCCCAGACCACCAATAGACACCGTGGTTATGAACTCCCAGTAGGTCAGTGGCAGAATGACTTGTGCTCCTCACTGCTCACACTTTCTGCTCCAAGCCTCAGGCCTTCTAATGGGCTCCATCCATGCCCATTCATGCTTTGACTACTTCACCCTGGCTATCCTTCCCAATGACCCTAGAACAAGGGAGGCCTGGGCAGATGGATGGGAAGTTGTGGGAAGAGGTTGAAGGACAGTCATTGCCTCTGAAGTGGTAGATGCAGCCTAGGAGGGCCTTGCCAACATTGTGTAGGACCACCTTCCCTCAATTTACCCATTCAGGTGTGTGCTGGTGAGGAGGAATCTCCTCCAGTCCTGGATATCCAGGGCAGCATGGCCTCCTCACCAGTTTCTACAGGGTCTACTTGCAGCCCAGAGACCTGAAAAAGATGCACTGAGCACTGTCACCATGCTGACAACCTCCTACATGCAGAGTTTATGTGCACCTGGCCCAATCCCCATTCACAGAAGTTTCATTGAGCTCCACAGAGATGAAGTGAGTCATTTCATGTACTTCTAGAAGGGCCCTGAGACCACAACTTTCTTTCAGGAACAGCTAATAATCAGGATACATTCCTAGCTAATCCTCCCCACCTACCAAGGGTTGGTGACAGTTCCTGAGGGCACATTGAAAATCTACTGCAGGCTAGTGTCAGAAAAGGCCTCCACCTGCATTGCCTCCTCCCTGTGTCTTGTCCAGGTGACTGGATCAGGAATTGAACAGCTTTCAAAAATTAATCCACCTAGAAATCCCAAGAAGTCCCCATAAGCAAACCTGGATGACTTGCCCTGGGCTCCCGGTGTGTTGGCATGAGAATGACACACCAAGAGGATTTGAAAAATTTCCAAGGTGTTCATAAAACCAAGGAGCAACAACCAGTATCCATACAAGATCTGTGGTCCATCTCAGGGAAGAAAAAGCCAGACTCAAGCATTTTCCATCAGTCTACATGAACATTAGAAAATGTATGCCCTCAGGTGAGTGCCACAGAAAAGGGGTTTGGGTTGCACTCTAATAGGAAATTCCACCTGACTGGAAGGTCATGACTTTAGAATTGTGACAGAATTTTCCTGGAACCTCATCTGCAGATTGCCAGTTGAATTGATATGAGTCATAGAGAACTTCCCAAAAGGCCAGACCTTCCATCAAAAGGGTCTAGTGGTTCAGTTGGCCATTTTAGGTGGTCCACAGTGGTGCCATTAAAGTGAGGAGGCAGCAAGAGGGGCTGCCACTACTTTTTTCTTTTTAAGTGCAGCCAAAAAAAGCAGGAGTGCATGCCACACGAGAGTGGGAGGCGAGGGGACAGGCCAGGGAGAGGCGCAGGAGCTTTTGCAGCATACATGCTCCCTCTCTGTCTTGTGTGTCTCGCGAGGTAGAGCGGGTGCGCGGCAGCAGCGGGGATTACTTTGCTGCTAGTTACAGTTCAGGGCAGTGGCGGGTGTAGTCTCGGTGGCGGCAGTGCAGGCAGTAGCACGATGTTGGAGGAGCAGTTCGGCGGGGACGGGGCGGTGGCGGTGGCGGTGGTAACGGCAGCGGTAGGCGCCTCGGCAGGTGAGCAGGAGGGAGCAGCGTTGGCAGGAAGCGAAGCTGGGACGGGGGGGGAGGGGCGGAACCGTGGCCAGAGGCACCGAAGCGGGCAGCGCCGAGTCGGAGGGGGCAAAGATCGATGCCAGTAAGAACAAGGAGGATAGAGGGAAAATGTTTATAGGAGGCCTTAACTGGGACACTACAAAGAAAGATCTGAAGGTCTACTTCTCCAAATTTGGGGAAGTTGTAGACTGTACTCTGAAGTTAGATCCTATCACAGGGTGATGAAGGGGTTTTGGCTTTGTGCTATTTAAAGAGTCAGAAAGAACATAAATTGAATGGGAAGGTGATTGATCCTAAAAGGGCCAAAGCCATGAAAACAAAAGAGCCTGTTAAAAAAAATTTTTGTTGGTGGCCTTTCTCCAGATACACCTGAAGAGAAAATAAGGAAGTACTTTGGTGGTTTTTCATAAGGTGGAAATCATAGAGCTCCCCGTGGACAAGACCAATAAGAGGCATGGATTCTGCTTTATTACCTTTAAAGAAGAGGAACCAGTGGAGAAGATAATGGAAAAGAAATACCATAATGTTGGTCTCAGTAAATGTGAAATAAAAGTAGCCATGTCAAAGGAACAGTATCAGCAACAGCAACAGTAGGGATCTAGAGGAGGATTTGCAGGAAGAGCTCGTGGAAGAGGTGGTGATCAGCAGAGTGGTTATGGGAAAGTATCCAGGTGAGGCGGTCATCAAAATAGCTACAAACCACACTAAATTATTCCATTTGCAACTTATCCCCAACAGGTGGTGAAGCAGTATTTTCCAATTTGAAGATTCATGTGAGGGTGGCTCCTGCCACCTTGCTAATAGCAGTTCAAACTAAATTTTTTCTATCAAGTCCCCAAATGGAAGTATGACCTTGGGTCCCTCTGAAGTTTAACTCTGAGTACTCATTAAAAGAAATTTGCTTTCATTGATTTATTTCTTAATTGCTATGCTTCAGAATCAATTTATTTTATGCCCCTTCTCCAGTATTGTAGAGCAAGTCTTGTGTTAAAAGCCCAGTGTGACAGTGTCATGATGTAGTAGTGTCTTACTGGTTTTTTAATAAATCCTTTTGTATATATTAAAAAAAAGGGTCCAGTGTTCCCAGGATGGGAAGAGCTCTCTGATGAAAAGCACTGCGTGGGAGCACACCCTCCTGAGCAAGGCATCCAAGCTCTGCCCAGCAACAGGACATGAAGAAGTCTGCAACCCTGCTCTTCCCCAACAGCCCAACCACATGTTCATTTTCTGCTCCCCTTGCACTCTTGACCCTCTTAGGCAAGCTCATGGGGATCACAGAGCAAGAAGGTGGCTCTAAACTTAAATATAAGCCCACTTATTGTATGAGTCTCCAGAAGTCAGAAAGAGGACCTAATCCCAAAATTTGAACCCTGAGCTAGACTTAACTACTTTACTACAATACTACTTTTCCAAAACCTAAAAAAGTAAACCTAAAAAGGGACAGAAAATATTTGGAAACTCTGTTTCTGCTAATAGCGTAATATACAAAACATAAAGAGAATTACTATAACTCAACAAAAGGACAAACAGCCCCATTAAAAAATGGGAAAATGGCTTGAATAGACATATCTGCCAAGAATATATACAAATGCCCAAAAAGCATGTAAACAGATGCTCAACATCATTAGCCATTAGAGAAATGCACATAAGATACCAAAAATAAAAATGAGGTGCTACTACACACATGCTTTAATGCTGGTTTTAGGGGAAAAAAATGGTTTTGAGGATGTGGAAAATGTAGCCCTTGGAAATTATGGATTCAAAATAAAATAAAAGTCACACAACCCACTTAAAAAATGGTCAAGAAATTTGAACTGACACTTTCTCAAAGAAGAAATTCAAATGGCCAAAAAGCACATGAAAAGATGCTCAAAATCACTAGCTATTAGGGAAATGTAAATCAAAATTTCTAGGAGATACCATGTTACTCCCATCAGACTGGCAGCTATAAAAAAATAGAAGACTACACGTGTTTGAGGGGATGAGGAGGAATGGGAACACTCATCCAGTGCTATTGGGAATGCAGTAGAATCCGGCCATTCTGGAGAACAGTTTGGCAGTTTCTCAAAAAACTACCTGTAGATTTGCCATATGACCCAGCAATCACTCTACTGGGTATATATGCAGAAGAACTGAAAACAAGGACACAAACCTATGCACACCAATGTTCATAGTGCCATTTTTCATTATTGCTAAAATTTGGAATCAACCCAAAACCCATCGACAGATGAATGTATAAACAAACTGTTGTCTATACATACAATGGAATACTACTCAGCTATAAGAAGAAATACAGTACAAACAAATGGGAAAACATGGATGAATCTTGAGGCCCTTATGTATAGTGAAGCAAGCCATGCATTGAAGTACAAATACTACATGACCTTTCTGATATGAAATAATCAAACCAAGCTGTCTCAGAGAGCTAGAAACTGGATGATAGGCTTACAGGAAATTGCAGGGAGAGGAAGGTTGTGCACTGATGTCTACATGAGTGAAATCTATGATAAAGTGGAGGTTAAGCAGTTGTACAAGGAAGGGATAAGATGGGGCATAGGGAAAATATTGGGTGGGTCTTTGCAGGTCTGAGGGGGTCTCGAGTGGGAGGATGGGTCAGATGGCCTAAGGAATCAGGAGGAGGACTGGGGGAACAATTGAACATGGGAGATTGTTGGGTATGTGGTTTAAACTATAATGTTGAGAAAACTCTTTAGAAAATTTAATAAAGAAGGATTATCTGGTTAAGTTCCTTAAGGTGGGGCATCTGGTACAGGGGCAGGCTTCTAGGGAGTGTGTGAATGCTCATCTTCTCATAGTGTTATAGTGTGTTATATCATTGGATGGAAACTCATACAATAAGTGGGAAGGTGTGCCCACATCCTGGGGAGGCCTGATCTTCTGAAATAGATGGAATTGTGTGTCTCAAGAGAATTGGTGGCTCCCAATGGGGGAGGACAGTCTAGTATATCAAGCCCTCAGCATTGTGGTAAGTATCCATGAATCTGGTCCTTCAAACAGTGAGTATGCGTCCTGAGGGGAGGGAGAGAGAGGACTAGAGTAGATGGAAGCAGGGTAACTGGGGGTCAATGGAAGTGTTCCATAAGCTCATGCAATGACGGATATAAGACATGTTAAATTACACCAAAAATGTATAAAAGTCTATAGGCTAAAATGTAAACCATAATGTAAAACATAAGGTAACTAAAATTTTAGAAAATTTGGGAAGTGGATTTGGCTCACCTGATAGAGCATCTGTCTACCACATGGGATGTCCAGGGTTCAAATCCTGCACCTCCTGACCCATGTGGTGAGATGGCCCACATGCAGCACTGATGCACACAAGGAGTGCCATGCCACACAGGGGTGTCCCCCCATGTAGGGAAGACCCATGCACAATAAGTGCACCCTGTAAGAAGAGCTGTCCCTCATGAAACAAAGTGCAGCTTGCCCATGAGTGGCACAGCACACATGGAGAGCTGATGCAGCAAGATGATGCAACATAAAGAAACACAGATTCCCAGTGCTGGTGACAAGAATACAAGCAGACACAGAAGAACACACAGCAAATGGACACAGAGCAGACAACTGGGGGAGAGGGGTGGAGAAATAAAAATCTTGAAAAAATGAAAATAAAAAATAAAAGATTAGAAAAATTGTACTGTCTAAAATATAAACCATAATGTAATCCAAAATGAAACCGTGTTTGATAGCTATGTTTCAATACCTTTACATCAGCTGCAGCAACTATAACATGAACATGTAAAAAGATCATTGCTGGGGAAGGGTGAAAAGGGTTTGATGTTGGATATATGGGAGTCCCCCATATTTTATGGGATTTTATGGGTGAAAAGGGTTTGATGTTGGAGTCCCCTATATTTTATGGGACTTTAACATGATCTAAAACATTTTTGAAGACAAAATTAAAAATTAGGGAAAAAAAGAAAGGATGTAGACACTGAGGAAGAAGTGAAAGAAACGGCCTTGCCACTGTACATACATGGCAACACCTATTAGAGTGATGAAAGGCAAAATGTCAAAACAAAGTTTTATGATATTTTGCACTTTTTAATACCCCAATTTATTTTTACTCTATTTTAGTATTTCTAAAATAGTATGCAATCTACTACTAATCTTTAAACCTATCACTACTACTTCATTTTCATATTAATTGAATTTGGCAATATATTAGGGTTCATTTTTGAAGATGTTTTGGACCACAGAGGGGTCCAGCTATGGCAAAGGAGGAACTCTGGTGTGGGGTGTTATTGATGGGGGACACAAGGTTGGGAGGGAGTTCTCCAGGGCATGTATATAGGGTACATAAAATGTTTGGATATATTTTGGGTATATTCATAGTAGTTACTGTTACAAATGACAACTGAGGGAGTGCTGAGTTCCTAGCCAGGGAAATGTGTCACATTCCCCAATGAAACAGCAACAACCTCCATGTGCAAGGGCAAAGATCAGTGAAGAAGAATGCTCCAATGATGAGCCCTTGATACTGAAGACTATGCTTATGAACCTGTGCACCTGAAATTTGAACCAGGCCCAGAGCTGCAGGGTGCCTAAGAGTTACCTCCTGAGAACCTCCATGTTGCTGAAATTTGACCACTGTCTAAGCCAAATTCAGCATGTAAACATATTACCTTATCCCCCCCCCCAATGGGACATGACTCGCAGTGATGAGCATCCCTTGCCCTGAAGGATTATTACCAGTCACTAACTGGTGATGCAACTAGAAAAAGACCTTGAATAAAAGGGGGAAATGGTAAAGACAAATTAGTTTAGATGGTAAAGAGCCTTCAAAAAAGTCAGAAGGTCATCAGAGGTGTTGTGCTTATGCATGACTTAGCAGGATTCCAGAGATAGCCAAAGCAGATAAAACCCCAAGTACTGGTTCTCCTGAGGGTTATGGAGACACACAGGTTCTATGGTTTAGGCAGTTGGCTCTGGAGTTCAGTGTCTTGCCAGTGGGCCCTACTTTGGAATTTGTGTTCCTGAGTGTGGAGTTGGACTTAGGTGAGACCTTTCTACACATGCCACTTCTGTAACTTTTACTGAGCCTGTAGTTGGCACTGGGGTTGGTGTATACCCAGGAGACTTGAATCTCTGGACTTGCCATATGCCAGCTGGGCCCTGAGCCTCAGCAGAGTTGCAATTCCTACTCTTCATTTTGTGGGACTTAACACAGGTCAGCTAACAGGGAAATGAAGATTGTCAACCACCATACCAGGGAACCAAGAGTGCCTACAACTATAAGCAGGAGATTCACATCCATCAACCATGTGGGATCTAAACCCTCTCTCAACATAGAGGTCGAGTGGACATCACCAACCCAGGGTACACAGGATGGATGAATAAAATATGAATTAGAGTGAACTTACTGGTATTCTACTAAGAACAATTGTGACTAGTAATGGAAGAAACTATAGCATTTATCTGGAGAAAGTGGCCACAGGAGCCTGGAAGACTGATGGGCAGACCTATAGGATGGAAAAGCAGGGCTGACAAGAGGACAAAGAGGAGATGCTGCCTCTGAGGCAGTGGATGTATCCCAGGAGGACCTTGCCAAGGTGGTACATGACCACCTGCCCTGAATTTACCCATCCAGGTGTGTGCAGGTGTATAGGGGACAGTTCCCATTCTGGACAGCCAGGGTGTATGGCCTCCACACCTGGTGCAGAAGAGACCACTGCAGCCCAGTGGCCTGAGGAAGGTAACTTGGGACAATATCTCCAACCTGAAAACCCCTTACACACAAAGTTTAGGTGTGTTCCTCTTTAGGACAAGTTCATTGAGACCCCAGGAGCTGAAGGGAGACTTTGAATGTTTTTTCAGAAGGGCACTAAAGCCACTAATTTCTGTCAGGAACAGCTAATGATCAGGAGACACTCCCAGCAAAGGCCTCCCTGCCCAGCAAGGGCTGTTGCCAGCTCCCTAAGGGTTTTTTGACAATCTTAGAGAGGAAGGCTACAGAAAAGACCTCCACCAGCCTCTTCCATTACCTGTGCTTTGTCTAGGTGACTCGAGTGGGACTTTCAGGATGTTAATCTACCTAGTTATGCCACAGATTACCCTCAAGCAAAACTGGATCACTCTTGGGATTCCATGAGTGCTGGCATGAGAATGACACCATAAGAGGATTGAACATTTTTCAGAACTGTCATACAACCAAGGAGCATCAACCAATATCCAGGCCAGACCTGCGGTGCCATCTCTGAGCCCAGAAGTCAGAGTCCAGCTATTTCCATCATAAAATGTGAATATTAGAAATGTTATGAGCAATCACATGCCCTCAGATAACAAAAGAGCACTGAAAAGGATTTTGGATTATCCTGTCACAAGAAATCCCACCTCTCTGGAAGGAAATGGCATTAGAAGTGTGACTGAAAATTCCTGGCTGCTCCACTGTGGATTTCCAAGTGAAATGATATGTTGTATAGACCTTGCCCAAAGCCCACAGACCTGTACCAGTGTCACAGGAACAATTTCAAGACACAGGTTCATATCTGAACAGGTACCTCCAGAGGAGATTTTGAGGAAAACTATTTCTAACCATCACCCTAACCACAACTTTGTCCTTACCTCTCTAACTATAAACTTAAACTTCAATGTCTCTCAAAACTTAACCCTCAATCTAACGCTGAAGGTGCACACTGGAATCTCCTGAGTAGTCCACAACCTTGACAATATAAATGCTCAGCTACTGCCACCCAGACATCTATGGAAAAACATCATTTAGAATGTCCTATTGACTTCCAAGACAATAAGCAATCTGACAGTTGGAACTGGAAAATCGGCCTGAAATGCTGTAAGGGCACATGAACTATGAGACTTTTCTTGGCCAGGGCAGAGAGAGACAGCTGTTTTTCCCCAGGCCATATCAGCCTGAAGGGTCCAGCAGGACAACATTCCAGCCATTGAAGAGGGCCTGGGAGAAATTTTTCATGTTACCCTTGGAATCCCTGTCCCACCACTGACAGCTACTGCTCAGGGCAAAGACCCTGGGAACTCCCTAGCAAGCTGACTTGGTTTTGGCTGTTGGACCATCTTCCAGAAACTTAGACCATCTGGGGGCTGCCTCATGAGGCCTCCAAACAGATGGCTGGTCCTGGCAGATGCTGGCTGGGTGGTGTGGATGTGTACCTTGGACCACTGTCTGAAGCCTCAGCAAAGGGTAGAAAGGAGGCTCCTGTGTCAGGTAAAGTGAATCTACTGCTCAGAGCCCTGAAGCAAGCTGGCTCTGATCTGTCCCCTGCAGTGAATTTGGAGAATTTGGTTGATGTTCACCCAAAAAGGCATCAAAGGGTAAACTGGGTGGGACAACAAGCCTCCCCTCATGGCCCTGCAGGCCATCACCAGCAATTCCTGGTCTCCAAATGGAGACTTAACTTAGTTTTGGGGGAGGCATAAACTGCCAGGTACAAGTGTGAGCAAGGTCTTGCATGGATGGCTGGAGGCTCCTGACATGAAATGACATTGAGCATGGCATTGGGAGACCATGAAAAGGCTGTATGTGTGGGGAGGAAACTCTGACATCATTGTTAATAAAGGGTAAAAATGTCACAGACACAGAAACTCAACAGTGTTTAATAACATTGACCACAAATGAAGAGCAATAATAATGCATGTTACCAGGAAGTGGGCTTGGCCCAATGGATAGGGCATCTGCCTACCACATGGGAGGTCTGTGGTTCAAACTCCAGGCCTCCTTGGCCCATGTGGAGCTGGCCCATGCACAGTGCGGATGCATGCAAGGAGTGCTGTGCCACACAGGGGTGTCCCCTGTGTAGGGGAGCCCCATGCACAAGGAGTGCACCCTGCAAGGAGAGCCGCCCAGTGTGAAAGAAAGTACAGTCTGCCCAGGAATGTCACCACACACAGAGGACTGACACAACAAGATAATGCAACAAAAAGAAACACAGATTCCCGGTGCTGCTGATAAGGCTAGAAGCAGTCACAGAAGAACACACAGTGAGTGGACACAGAAAGCAGACAATGTGGGGGGGTTGGGGAGGAAGGGGAGATAAATAACTTTAAAAATATCTACTAAAAAATGCATGATACCATTACTAAGACAATCCTAGTAAGATTTCTTACAGAGATGAGACTGTGACCCAGGTTTGAGGTTGAATTCACTGGTGTCAGGATGCACATTAAGAAACAATTCTTTCTAAGTAAGCTAGCACATTGTCTGATTGCTACTCACTGCTTTTGAGACCACTGAGGAACCAGAACTAAGGGCAGCCATTGTTCCACACCCCTCAGGTGAAACTGGCAGAGGTGTCTTGAAACAGGGCTTTTTATTCCTGTTATCTTTTTATGGCCAGGAATCAACAAAAAGTTACAAGACCAACAAAAAGGGAAACTATAACCCACTCACAGAAAAGAAAAGTTTGCAAGAAAACATTCCTGAGGAAGCTCATAAAATAGAGCAATTTGTTTAAGATGTTAAATGACTTATCTTAAAAATATACATAACCTAGATGAATCCATATGGAAAGAAATAAAGGAAAGCAGAAAAACAGAAAACTCACAGAATAAACTAGAGATAGAAATTATAAAAGAAGAGAAATTTGGAGCTGCAAAAGTACAGTAATTGAATTTACTCAAGCAAAGAATGTAGTGAAAGGATGCAAAAATATTTCCACACAGTTATTAGCCAAATGAGAACACAAGTGGATATAACAATATTGGACAAAATTGACTAATTCAAATGTCTTACAAAACAGAATACACACATACATAGATCTACACTACATTGTTAATACTAACTTAAACCATGGACTACAGTTAATAGTACAATTATACGAATATGATATCATCAATTGTAACAAATATTTCATACTAATGCAAGGTAATAATAACAGAGGTACATGGGAATCCTTTATTTTTTGGATGAGTATGCTCTAAACCATCAACTTCTCCAAAAAACAATTAAAAACCAAAATCAGTTACAAGACAAAACAGGAGGCTACCTATTAATGAAAGGCACAGTGAAACAGGATGAAATAAACATTTATGCATTTAAAAATAGTGCCCCAAAATACATAACTTAGAGATATAAAAATTGTTTAAAGTCTATGTTAACAGGCATGTAACATACAAAGGTGTAACCTAAGACAGTAAGAACACAAAAAAAGAGGTGGAGTATTGTGGGGATAGATAGTTTATTACTGAGATGAGGCTGGTACTAGTCTAACTAGGTTTTTTTATTTTAAGCAGTTATTGTTAAATACAAAGGTAACCAATAATATAAAAATATAAAGAAGAAAAGGGAAGGAAATCCAAATAGTACAGAGCAGAAAGCCACAAAAAGGAAAAAAAAACAGCATTACAGCCATCACTGAGGAACAATAAACATACATGACATGCAGAAATCAAATAGCAAAATTGAAAATATATTTTCTTCCTTCTTCTATTGTCTTAACTGTCAAAGGATTAAACTCCCCTATTAAAAGAAAGAGATTGATAGACTGGATGAAAAACCTGATCCTGCTAAATGTGGTCTACTTTAGGTACAATCTCAAAAAGATGTAAATGAAAAATAAGGAGAAAAATTATTTCCATGAGAATGGTAATCACAAGAAGTCTGAGAGGCTATATTATTTTCAGAAATAGAGTCTTCAGGTATAAAAATTTTTACATTAATAAAAGGCCCAATCAACAAAGATATAATGGTGATAAGTAATCTGCCATATATACAACCAATAACATCAGAGTACATGTGTACAATACATATGGAAATTTTTCCAGGGTATGCCATATATTAGACCATGTATAAAATGAAAATAATATTTAAATATTGGAATCATACAAAGGATCTTCTCAAAAATCAGTAGCAGGGGAAAACTGGAAAATTTACAAACACGTAGAGATCAAACAGTATATTACTAAACATCCAAAGAGTTGAAGAAGAAATCTCAAGGGACTAATGAAATATCTTGAGATACTGAAATACAAAGCATTGCTGAAAGAAATTATTAAAGACCTAAACAAACTGGGTATACATCCAGTGTTCATGAATTGAAAGACAACACTATTAATATATCAATATTGTCAAAAGAATCTACAAGTTCAATGCAATCCCTATCAAAATTCCAGTAGCATTTGCAAAAATGCTGAAGATGATTGTCAAATTCATAGGCACTCTAAGAGGTATTGCGTAAGCAAAACAAACTTGAAATAAGGAAAAATCTAAAGGAATCAGACTTGCTGATTACAAAGCTTGCTATGAAGCTACAGGAATAAACACTGTGTGGTACTGGCATATGAACAAATATACCAATGGACTAGAATTTAAAGTCCAGCCTAAAATCCACACATCTATGGGCAGTTAATTTTTGACAAATGCCCAAGTTTGTTCAATGGGGAAACAATAAATAATCTCTTCAAAATATGGTACTGGGACTACAACAAATCCATATGAAAAGAATGAATGTGAATACCCCCTTATCATTATGTGGAAAAATTAATTCAAAATAGATCAAAGATCTAAATATAAGAGCTAATACCATACGACTCTTAAAATAAAAGAGATAACTAACTTTAGCACCTTGAAGTAAGCACTGATTTTGTATTTTACAACAATGCACACAAACAGAAAATGAAAAAAATAGCTAAACTGGCCTTGATCAAATATACCTTCTTTTTTTAAAGGCTTAATGAATTTTACTACCTACTGAACACTGATAAGCATTCAGAATGGTATATCTCACTTCTTTCACTGCAACGTCATTTAGCAGGTGTGTCTATGTCACAGATGAAGTTGAAGAGCAGACTGACCATCTGTGCAAGAGCAAAAGGCAGCAAGGGAAGGGCAGGGATCCACAGGCTGAAGCCCAGCTCCAGACACTGCCTTCCCTTCACCACAGTTTAACTCAAACAATCCCAAACAATCCACAGCCATTCAATTTTTTCCCTCTAGGAGTACTCAAAAAAAAAAGGGGGGGGGTATTGAGAGTAGGGTAATAGGATGTAGGTAATAAGTATTGAGAATGGGATACTGAGGACAGAATGCTGAAAGTAGGGAGTGATGGCCTTCTCCAAACCTTAGCTCCACCAAGGGGAAGTGTCTCTACTGTTGTTGTGTGATCACACAGCCCTCACTGCCTACCTGTCCTCCCAGTCCTGCCCCCATGCTCTCAAATGGCAGGTGTGCTGTCACCCAGCCTGAGATTCCCTCCCTGCCCCAGCCACATCTCCAGCCTGATGCCACCACACTGCCACTGCCCAGGGCCTAGTCACTCTTCCCCTTGTACCTGTCCTTGTGCATCTTGTCATGGTGCTTCTTGACATCCACAGCTTGTGCTGCTTGGCCACCTGGCTCTGGTCTTGCCACAGCCCTCAAAGGTACACATCTTGCTGTACCACACTGCTGCCACCACTGCTTCCCCCTACTGGGACCTCCTGCTCCTCCAAGATGGCCATGCCACCTCTGCTGCCACCCCCACACCCACCAGGGCCTCCTGCTCCTCCTGCTGGGGCTGGCTCCTCCTCCTGCTCCTCCAAGATGGCCATGCCCTCTCTGCCCAGTGGGCCCAGATGGCCAGTGACTCTGCCTCATCTTCACCACCCATGCCATGCATGGGGCCCCCACCATGGCCTTGCAGGACTGCATCAGGAGCAGAGTGAGTGGTGGGTGGCACCCTGGTAGCCCCTGTGCCTGTGTGCTGCTGGGACATGCATGGATCCTTGGCACTACCTCTCCCCCACCTGCAGCCCAAAGTCACATGTGCATTGAGGCTCTGAACCTGAGTGGAAGGCTGCTGGGGGTGCACAGGCCTCTGGTGTGCCTGCAGGGTGCCACCTCATGCAAGAGCATCTGTGCATCTGCTGGGGACCCATGAAACACAATTTCTGAGAGTCAAAGGACATTATCAATAAAATGAAAATAAAATGTACAGAATGGAAGAAAATATTTGGAATGTATTTTTGTTAAGAGTATGATATACAGAATATTTAAGGTATTACTAAATCTCAACAAAAAGCCAAACATCCCAACTTAAAAACTGTAAGAAATTACATTAATTATATTTTTCACATGCATCACTCTATTCTTAGCATCATGTAATAATGACATTATTTGTGGTAGTTCATAGAAGAGCATTCTTATATTTGTATTATTAACCACTATTCTCATTAACCTCTGGGTTAACTATGTTATTCAGGCCCTAGATTACTCTCTAGCTTTCTTTCAATCAACATTTCCATGACTAGACACCCCTTTCAGTCACAGTAACTTATGGACTATAGTTAAAAGCAATTTTATGATATTCTTGGATCAATGTCAAAGAAGGTACTATATCAATGCTAAGGATCAAAATATGGTATTTTTTTCTTTGGGACTAAAGAAAATGTTAGCTTTATTGAGGGAATGACTGTACAATTCTGTGATGAAAGTGAGAGTCACTGAGTGTACACTTTGGATAGAATGTGTTGTACATGGAACTGTATAACACAGTGAACCATGTGGTTAACAGTACAAAGAGGAGAGTGTTTTCTCATGTACCGGAACAAATGCACAATACTAATACATAGCATTAATAGAGACTGCATGGAAAAATATACCAAGTGTACACTATGGACTATAGTTAGTTGTCATAGTCTGATCGTGTCCTTTCATAATCTGTAACAAATATAAGGTGCCAGTTGAGAGGTGATATATGGGAATTCTGTACATTATGCATATTGTTTTATAAGCTCACAAGCTCTCTAATAAAACAAACAAAAAAGTAATGTACCTTGGATGGAATTCTGAGATAGGAAAAGTTTATTAAGATGAAGGGAATGCAAATAAAGTATGGAATTTGGTTCATAATAGCATGGCAATATTTGTTCATGATAGTACTGTTTAAATGTAAGATGTTAAATATCTATTAAAATAGGGGAATTCTATGGATTATCCTTGCAACTTTCTGTAATTTTAAAACTGTTCTAAAACAAAATACTTAATGAAAACAAAAAAATAATATGTGTGGTGGTAGCAGGAAAGGGAAGAGATGAGCTCAAGAAGAAGACTGAAACTTTGTGTAGTTGGAGATACAAGAGGAGAACCAGAATCAAGAACAAAATAATATTTCCATCTACATTAAGCCCCACATTTAATCACAAACTAAATGTTTGAATTTATATCAATTTAAAAAGTCATATAAGGATTAATAGAATTTTAGCTAGTATGTACTTTCCATTTTCTGCTTTCCAGTAAGATCTTTCCTTTCATTTTAATCTAAAGAAAAAATATATAGCAAAACAGGACTCCTTCTCTGCCTCTATTCTGTCTCCAACACAGCCTCCTCTTTCTCTGCTCTCTATCTTAGGGAGGACAAGAAACTGAAGTTATCCATGACTCTGTCTAATTCCTCACTTCCTGCCCAGGCATCTGGACCTGGAGACTCCACCTCGATTTACATTTACATTTATAGATTTATTTACATTTCCCTCCCTCTCCCATTTCCACTATTCAGGCATCATCACTTCTGAGTTAATCTCTCACCATAAAACCTCCTAAGAGAAAACAGGGCACCAAGAGTGTAGGGATTCTGTTTGGGGAGGATTACTAATGGAATTGAGTAAGGATATTGAAATATTGTGAATGTGATTAATCCCATTGAATTGCATGCTTGGGAGTGGTTGGGATGGAAAGTTTATTATATATTCTCACAGTTAAAAGAATAAAAAGTACAAATAAGGAGACAATGGCAATTAAATATAATACATGATCTTGGATGTTGGATGGGGTCTAGCAAGGGAGGAAAAAGAATCAAAGGGACATTATTGGTACATAAGAAAAAATAGAATATAAACTGTGAACTTTATATCAGTGCTAAATTTATGAACTTAGCTATTATTTAAGGTGGTTGCATAAGTGAATATCCTTCTTCCTAGGAAATGTACATTGAAGTATTGAGTGCTCAAGGAGCATGGTATATATACCCTTCAGTTAAGTGACCATAAAATGGATGGATGGATATAATGGGTAAATAGAAGATAGGTAGGTAGGTAGGTAGATAGATGATAGATAGATAGATAGATAGATAGATAGATAGATAGATAGATAGATAGATAGAGAGATGATACATAATGATGTGGAAAATGTGGCAAAGTTGGATAGGGCTATGTAGGATTCTCTGTATGGGTTTTGTACTATTTTTGTAAATATCCTCTAACTTTTTTGTTAGTGATATATGGCTTATTTATTAATTTAATAAAGCTTTTGTCTGAAAACATTTCAGAAATGTTATCACAAGCATATTATTAAGGTTGAAAACTGTTACAGGAAGTGACCCAAGATTTCTCCTACAAGGCTAAACAAACCCTAAACTCCCTCCAACAAGGACATTAATAGTCCCATAATTTTTAATGCTGTGTGAAATATTTGAAAGATTTGCTAAAACTGGTGTGAGCAGATGTATTAGAGATTTTGTTATCACAATGACAAAATCATACAACAGAAAGTTATCTACCATACAAAATTGCTGGAAATATCATGACAGTTTATTTTAGGACAACAGCATTAATTACTCATTAAAATACAAAATGTTCATTTATCTTAAAACATCTTGTGTTTTATGTGATTTTTTTCCATTTAATGTTGCAGATAACACCATTTAGAACATTGGTCTGTTGTAGAGACCAAATATTTGACTGACAAACTCATATTCTTAATATGCAATAAAATGGGCATATATAGACATCCATTTTGTTTTTTGTACTCTCTACCGTAACTGTGTCATGTATTCCATAATCATTTCCATAAATGTGCTTATACAGTGAGAAGCTAATCTTGTCCAGGAATGTTTTTAGCATCACTGTTAGCACAAGCCAAAGGTGGAGGCAACTCAAATGCCCATAACCTGATGAATAAACAAAATGGCATATAGATATAATAGAAAAATATGCAGCTGTAAAAAAAGTAGTTACAATGAGAACTGAAACATGAGTGAATCATGAAACATTATGCTAATTGTATTAAGAATTAAATATATTTTGTAAAGTCATGTAGTTAATAATTATAATATGTCACCATAAAAAAGACTGAGGTTAGAGAATGGAAAGCTGAGGTTTAACCTGTGCATAATTGTTAAAAATTTTTTTGTAAATCTTTGGTAATGAATAGAGATGGGGAAAGGATATCATGGTGTTTGAAACTAGTAGTGCTATTGCATGGTTAGGACAGTGGTGGAAAGGGAATGTCTAAGGTCATGGATATCACTAAAAGGAAAGCTAGAAACTGTAACATGGGACTGCACATGATAGTAAAACTTCATGTCAAACACAAATATGAGTGACATTGCCTATATAAGACAGTTTTTACAAAATATAAATACAAATATACTGTATTATTATACACCTGTATAACTGATTTTTAAAATGATATGGATAGAGAAAAATGTTACAGAATAATTCTTCATTTGCATTAAAAAACCATTATGTTAAGTGAAATAATCAAGATTCAAAAATATTAGAGAATTGCTCTTATATGAGATGTGTAGAATAATGAAGTTCACTGAGGAAAAAGTAGATTACAAGTTACCAGGGGCTTGGGGGTGGATGATGGGAAGTAAGGAGTTTCTATTTTGTGTGATGAAAAAGCTTGGTAATTGAGGGAGGTGATAACAGCACAACAAGGAGTTATACACTTACAAATGGTTAAAACAGAAGAGAAAAAAGACAAGGCAAAGGATTGTACCTTATTTCCCTTGGCTCCTGTGGAGCCCAGACTGTTCAGCTGTGGTTTTAAAGCAAGGATTCAGGGTCTCATTGCTGAGTTGGAAGTGATGGAAAATCACCCTCTATGCATACTCTGCATAGATTTACTTAAATACAGGTAAGAATATTTTCAAAGTTATGGATAAAAAGCTAACTTGGTATAACTTGAAGTGGAATCTGCTTACCTGGGTTATGGAGGTAAAAATGTGTGTGGAGCAGGAAAAGGCTTATGTAGAAAAATTCGTGTAGCTAGTGGAAATATAAGCCCTTTAATACCCACAGCTTTTTAAAAATGTATTATTCATCAGCTGGTATTTGATGGAAATATTTGAAGCTCACATGTGTTAAAGAATGATAGTGCCACATGAACTTTTATTGCACTCATGCACACAATCAGTATTCACAGATATAGATTAGCAATCAATTTTGAAGATAGGGAACACTCACCCATAAGCTCAGTGAAGCAAAATGGTGTTATTCATTCTTCTCCTTATGAAAACTTTGTCACAAAACATTGCACTCATTATTATTATGCTTTGAGTTTTGTAAATAAAAACTGGTGTTTCTTCATTTGAATTTTATGCAGTACATATGTTAACAGAATAATATTTAAATTTTTAAAAAATTGACAAAGGACTAACGAAAACATTCAAAGGTTTAGTTGACAAGGACTGCACAACTCTGTGAAGAAAGTGAGAGCCACTGAGTATACACTTTGAATAGAATGTAAAAAGCATGGGACTCTATAACACAGTGAGCCATGTGGTGGAAGATGGACTGTGGCTAACAGTGCAAATAGGAGAGTGTTCTCTCATGAAGTATCACAGATGTACAATACTCATACTTGGTATTACTAATAGGGGGGCATATGGAAAAAATACACCAAATATATGCAATGGACCATGGTGGTAATACTATATTTTTTCATAATCTGTAACAAATATTCCACAACAATGTAAGATTTTGGTTGAGGGGTGATATATGGGAATTCTGCACGTTATGCATGATTGTTTTGTAAGCTCAAAACTTCCATAATAAAAAATGGGGGGAAAATGAGGAAAATTGAATACTCTGCACTATGCACTATCTGCACAAGTGATATGATAACCTAATACAAGCTGAGGCTTGGAGCCAGTTAGACACATCTGGATTCTGAGTATATTTGTAGGTATGGAAATGGGTGTCAGAAAGAGCAGAGGAGCTGACTCTGGGATGTTGGAGTATGCATGGGGAGGCGGGAATTGCCAGTGTAACAAGAGCAGCTGTGTTGGTCCTCATCAGCCCATTCCCTCAGCCAGGAAGGAAGGACAACACGGCGGTGGCTTCCTGACAGACGCTGCAGCCCCACAGCCCGCCTGCCTAGAATTCCCATCGTTACTGAAAACTGCCCCCAAGCACATAAACCTCTTCCTCTCTCCCTCAGACAGGCCTTGCCTGAGGGACCTGATGCTGAAGCCAGCCCCGAGGAGGTGAAGTCAGGGAGCAGCCTGGTGCTAAGGACAAGAGGAGACAGGGAGGGTGCCCTCTGTGAAGTGAGAGACCTGGTGACCCACCTTGGGCTGATGTCCATCACGGAAGGTACTTCAGCAGGAGCGGCAGCAGTTCTGTCCCTCCTCAGCCTCTTTCCAGTCAGGGCAGAAAGGCAGCATGTCTGTCACTTCCCTTCTCATCATTTGCGGCAGTCCCAGGACCCAGCAGCCCCTGCAGCCACTGGGCTCTAAAGCTCGCTCCGCGCCCCCCTCTCATTGCTCAGCGGGCACCCAGCCTTCAATCCATCAATAGACACTGTGGTTACAAGCTCCCAGCCAGTCATAACCTGCAGGATGCCCAAGCTCCTCACTGGTCTGCACCGCCGCCTCAAGCCCCAGGCCCTCCAGCGGGCTGTGACCCCGCCCATACATGCTCTGCCTATCTCCCGCCAACTGCCCTTGCCCTGAGTCCCAGCCATACTAGAGCTGAAAGGAAAGTAGTGAGAAGAGGTTGAAGAAGGGGCACCACGTCCAAGGTGGTGGAAGGAGGTGTAGGACCACCTGCTCTGGATTTATCCCTCATGATGTGTGTGGGTGTGGAGGGAACCATTCCCAGCCTGGACAGTGGCAGGATTCGTAGCCAACGCATGGCCGCTCCAACCCTCCTCCTCAGCCCGTTCCTCAGACAGGGCGGAAGAGCAACATGGCGACGGCTCCCCGGCAGGACCTGTGGCCCCGCCTTCCAGCAGTCATCATGGCCTCAGCGCGCCGTTGCCTGCCTCCCTTCAAACTCCCTTTTTCCCCTGCAGCTGCCACACCTGTGCATACATGTATGTACGCCCTCCCTCTCCCTCCCTCACTCTCCCCTGTGGAGCTCAGTCAGAAGCGCTGCCCTGAGGAGGTAGGACAGGTATTGCAAGGAAGTCATGGCAGTTCCACTCGGGTAGAAGAGCAGCATGGTGGCATTTTGTTGTCACTCCCTGTAGGCCCTTGTAGCCAGTAGCCCCCATGGCTACTGAGCGCTAATGCTTACCCCTCCTGAACTCACAATCCCCTAAGACAATTGCAGCTCTTTGCACGTTTTTTTTTCTCAGAAAGGTCACTAACACAACTAGATTCTAGCGGTCACAGCTACTGATTAGGAGACACACCAGCAAAAGCCTCCTGCCTGCTAAGTGCTTATGCCATTTCCCTAAGGAAAACTGGATACCCCATTGGAGGGGTAATCAATAACAGCTGGAACCCTCCCCTTACCATTAACAAGGGAAAGAATAATTAATAGATTAAAGGGTGACCACAAAAGCCAAGCCCTCTCTGTCTGCCTAGAGGAGCCTGTAATAAATCACAGTGTATATTTCCATCCTTCTCTTCCATTTCCCAGCAAGTTCTGTTCCTTTCCCCAATTTTCCAATAAATTCTTTTTACTACATAAACTAAACTGCAAGTTATTAAATTCATAGCCAAGAACATAGAGTAATCCAATACTTTCCTGGCTTCAAATCTCTCAGGGTTTGGTGCCAGGAAAGACCTCCATGGGCCTCTCTCCTAAGCTATATCTTGTCCAGGTCAATGGAGTGGGACTTTAAAACATTTCTGGAGGCTCATCCACCAGTAAACCCTGGGATTCCCATTGAGTGACACTGTAAGAGACAGGGATCAGTTTAGTTTTCACATAAAGATACTGAAAAGCAGGGAGGAAGAAAATATTAATTAATGTAACCCAGCAGACTACTGCCTCAGTCTCCCAGTCCAAAGTTAAGCAGGAACAAAGGAAACCACCTTAAGCCAGTCCTATAGCTGGTAAAAAGGATGCACACATGATTAATTGACTGCAATGGACTTTCTCTTACAAGCAATGGGACCACCATTTTTTCAGCTGGTGCTCAGCCAAAAGCTTATATGTTTTCGTTTATTTTTTATCTCTCCCCTCCCCCCCCCCCACTCCAGTTGTCTGTTCTCTGTGTCTGTTTGCTGCATCTTCTTTGTCCAGCGGCACAGGAATCTGTGTTTCTTTTTGTTGTGTCATCTTGTTGTGTCAGCTCTCCATGTGTGTGGCACCATTCCTGGGCAAGATGCACTTTCTTTTGCACTGGGTGGCTCTCCTTATGGGGTGCACTCCTTGCATGTGGGGCTCTCCTATGTGGGGAAACCCCTGCATGGCAAGGCATTCCTTGTGCACACCAGCACTGCGCATGGGCCAGCTCCATGCAGGTCAACGAGGCCCAGGGTTTGAACCGTGGACCTCCCATGTGGTAGACAGACGCCCTAACCACTGGGCCAAGTCCACTGCCCTATATGTTTTAGTTCTGAAATCCTGACAATATGCATGCTAATTGCCTGCTATGGCATGGCTATTCACTACAATCAATATGAACAAACTGGTTTACAATTAGTGCTCTGAAAGAGCAACATGTGCTTTAGTTTTGTACTTTTGAAGATACATAGATCACAAAAAATGTTAAATTAAAAAATGGAAGAGGCTCCCATATACCCCACACTCCATGCCCTCTCCTGCCACATCAACAACCTCTTTCATCATTGTGGCACATTCATTGCAATTGATGACACTTTTTGGAGCACTGCTGTACCACATGGATAATAGTTTACATTGTAGTTTGCATTCCCCCACAGTACATTCAGTGGGTTATGGCAGGATATGATATGTCCAACATCTGTCCCTGCAAGATCATTTAGGAAACTCCAAGTCCTGAAAATTTCCCATGTCACATCACTTCTTCCCTCTACTTACCTTCAGCAACTACCATAGCCACTTTCTCCATGTCAATGCTACAATTTCTTCCATTACTAAACACAATACTTCTATAGTAGAATACCAATATGTCCATTCTATCCATATTTTATTCTTCCATGCTGTGGACCCTGGGACAATGATGTCCAATCCAACTCTATATTGAAAGGGGGCTTAGATCCCACATGGTGTTTTGATGTGATTCTCCTGCTTGCAGTTGTACACACTCTTGGGTCCCTAGTGTGGTGTTGACCATCTTCCCCTCCCTGTTAGCTGACCTGGGTAAGTCCAGTGAACTGGAGAGTAGGACTTGCACCTCTGCTGAGGCTCAGGGCCCAGTTGGTCTAGAGATTCAGTCTAGAGATTCTTGTCTCCTGAGTATATAGCAAACCCAGAACCAACCACAGGTTCAGTAAAAGTGACAGAAGACACATGTGTAGAGAGGTCACACCTGAGTCTGACTCCATTACACTCAGGGACACAAATTCCAAAGTAGAACCCACTGACAGAAACTGAACTCCAGAACCATCAGCCATGACCATAGAACCTGTGTGTCTCCATAGCCCTTGGGAGAACAAGTTAATTGTCTCTTATTTTAAAGATATATAGATCACAAAAAGTGATACACTAAAAAATACAAGAATGCTTTATACACCACACTCCATGAGCCCACTCATCCCACATCAACAACCTCTTTCAACATTGTGGCACATTCAGTGCATTCGGTGGACATATTTTGGAGATCTGCTACACCACACAGATTATAGTCTACATTGTAGTTTACACTCACCCCCAGTGCATTCATGGGTTATGGCAGAATATATAAGGTCCTGCATCTGTCTCTGTAATATCATTCAGGACAACCCCAAGTCCCAAAAATATCCCCACATCACACCTCTTTTTCCCTCTCTTGCCCTCAGCAAATCCTGTGACTGCTGTCTCCACATCAATGATATAATTTCTTGGTTGCTAGAGTCACAATAATACTATAGTAGAATAACAGTAAGTCCACACTAATATATATTTTATTCCTCCATCCTGAAGACACAGGGATTGTGATGTCCACTCCACCTCTAACTCAAGAGGGGGCTTAGATCCCAAATGTTTAATGGGTGTGATTCATCTACCAGAAGTTGTAGACATTCCCGTCTCCCTGGTGTTGTGGTGGAATATCTTAACCTCTCTGTTAGCAGCACTCAGTAAGTCCAATGAACCAGATTTTAGTGTTGCAAATTTGCTGAGTCTAAGGGCCCAGATGGCACATGGCCAGTCCAAAGAATAAAGTCTCCTTGGTATACAGCAATCCCAGCACCAGGATAGTAAAAGTGACAGAAGAGGAATGTGCAGGAAGGTCATATCTAAGTCCAACTTCATCTCACTCAGGAGACCAATTCCAGAGTAGGGCCCACTGGCAAGTCCCTGAACTCCAGAGTCATCTGCCATGACTATAGAACCTGTGTGTCTCTGTAGCCCTCAGTAGCACCAGTACCTGGAGTTGTATCTACTCACCTGGTGATTGGAAAGAATCTAGTGTTTAGTTTTGAAATCTTAACAATATACATGTTGAATTGCCCACTATGGGGTAGCTTTTTACTATAGCCAATAGGAATTAAATGATTCCAGTTAGTCCTATGACTGAGCAACATGTGTTTAGTTTAGTTTTGTTTCTTTTAGTCATTCAAATTTATTACTCATGACAATGCAGGACAACAAAATACAACCAGTTTAGAAGATAATGGCAGTTTCATGTCTTGTAAATCCCATGCTTAACAAATGGTCCTGTAACCCCACTTGTACATATTTACTCAAGTGAACAGAAATTATTCCCACAAATAATCTTGCCCCAAATGTTTAAGCAGCTTTGGGTTTTGACACCAAAAACTGGAAAAAAAATAAAAAAGGGCATTAACAGGTGAAAAAAATGAGTGGAAAGAGAAAAGGCTGATGCATTAAAACAAATAATATGGGTGGCCTATGTCATCACAGAATAAAGAGCCTGAGAAAGGGAGGTAATTGATTATTAAAATGAAAGTCTTTGAGCCCCTAATCTACTTAAACAAAGAAGTAGGGAGAGAGGCCTCTCCAGAGCTGACAGGTAGCCAAGGTGTATGCCATCAGGCAAAGAATTCATAAGGCTAGGTTTTACTTAGGAAGATGAAGATGATGCAATGGACATGAGCAATGCCAAAGAAGAGATCTGGAATGCATCTCCAGCCCTAGGTCCCTTTGACACAGTCCTGGAATTTTTTTACCCAGAAAGCCCTCTTAATTCCCTGGCACCCTGGCTCAACTAAGACTCTTACTACCAGCAATGCTTTGTCCAGGTTACCTATCAGCAGGAGAGAGGATCTCACAACAGCCACAAGTAAGGCCCAGGCAGTCACCCTACAGGAGCCCTACAAAGCCACATACCTGAAAGGTCCCTGCCCCAACTCCAACATCTAAAGGCCATTCCCTGCTCCTCCAGGAATTTGAGTATGGAAGAATTCTTATCCAACAGCATCACCTAGCGGTGACTTTTTGTTCTCATTTTCAGAGCTGTAGTTTATTTTTATTTTTTTTATTTTTGCTTTTTTATTTAAAAATTTTATTGTATTTTTTGAAGATACATAGATCACAAAAAATGTTACATTAAAAATACAAGAGGTTCACATATACCCCACCCCCTATTCTTCCCACTCAACAACCTCTTTCATAATTGTGGCACATTCATTGGGTTGGTGAATACATTTTTGAGCACAGTTAAACTTCATGGATAATGATTTACATTGTACTTTACACTCTCCCACAATACTTTCAATGGCTTATGGCAAGATATATAAAGTCCAACATCTGTCCCTGCAATAGCATTTAGGACAACTCTAAGTCATGAAAATTCCTCCACATCACATCATTTTTTCCCCCTACATGTCCTCAGCAACTACAGTGGTCACTTTCTCCACCTCAATGCTACAATATCTTACATTGCTAGACACAATCGTTCTATAGTAGAATACCAGTGAGTCCATTCTAATATACATTTTATTCCTCCATTCTGTGGACCCTGGGATGTTGATGTCCCCATCACCTCTAAATTGAGAGTAGGCTTATATCCCACATGGTGTTTGGATGCAATTCTCCTACTTGCAACTGTAAGCATTCCTGACTGCAGGGTATGGTGTTTGACAATCTTCACTTCCCTGTTAACTGACCTGGGTAAGTCCAACAAACCAGAGATTAGGAGTTGAAACTCTGCTGAGGCTCAGAACCCAGGAACCATTTGGCCAGTGTAGAGATTCATGTCTCTTGAGTATACAGCAATCCAGCACCAACCTCAGATTCAGTAAAAGTGACAGAAGAGGCATGTGTAGAAAGGTCATATCTGAGTCCAACTCCATCACACACAGGAACACAAATTCCAAAGGGCCCATTGGAAGGGCCTGAATCCAGAACCATATGACATGACCATAGAATCTGTGTGTCTCCAGGAGCCATCAGTAGTGAAATTCATTGTCTTTACTTTTAAAGATATGTAGATCACAAAAAAATGTAACATTAAATAGTATGAGGCTCCTCTATAACCCCAAACCCGACACCCCAAATCCTCCAACATCAACAACATCTTTCATCATTGTGGCATATTCAATGCATTGGGTGAATATATTTTGGAGCTCTGCTACACAACACAGATGGTTATGGCAGGATATATAATGTCCTGCATCTGTCTCTGCAATATCATTCAGGACACCTCCAAGTCCCAAAAATGACCCCACATCACAGCTTTTTCCCCTCTCCTGCACACAGCAAATCCTGTGACTGTTGTCTCCACATCACTGATACAATTTCTTGATTGCTAGAGTCACAATAGTACTGCAGTAGAATAATAGTAAGTCCATGCTAATATATATTTTATTCCTCCATCCTGATGACACAGGGATTGTGATGTCCACTCCACCTCTAAATCAAGGGGTAACTTAGATCCCATAAGGCTGATGGATGTGATTCATCTACCAGAAGATGCAGACACTCTCGACTCTGATGTGGTGGAGGATAAATTTTGCCACCCTATTAGCAGACCTTGGTAAGTTCAATGAACCAGAGATTAGGAGTTGCAAATCTGTTGAGACTAAGGGTCTAGATGGCATGTGGCCAGTCCAGAGATTAAAGTCTCCTAGATATACACCAACCCCAGTGGAAATAGCAGGTTCAGTAAAGTGACAGAAGAGACTAGTGCAGAAAGGTCTCATCTAGGTCTCCATATCCCCTAGGAGCACAAATTCCAGAATAGGAGCCATTGGAAGGGCCCTGAACTGCAGAACCATCTGCCATGACTGTAGAACTTGTGTGTCTCTGTAGCCCTCAGTAATACCAGTACCTGAGGTTGTGCCTACTCAGTTGGTGACTGGAAAGAATCTAAAGTGTTTAGCTTTGAAATCTTGACAATATTCATGCTGAATTGCCAGCTATGGGGTAGATTTTCACTACAATCAATAGGAATAATTGATTACAATTAGTCCTATGACTGAGCAACGTGTGTTTAGTTTTGTTTTTGTTTTTTTTTTTAGTAATTCAAATTTATTACCCAGGACAATGCAAAATGAAGCAATACAACTAGTTTGAAGATAATGGAAGCCTCATACCCTGTAAATCATACACTTAACAAATGGTCCTGTAACCCCACTTGTACATATTTATTCAAGTGAACATAAATTATTTCCACAAAAAGTCCTGTCCCCAAATATTTCAGCAGCTTTGGTTTTGGTCACCAAGAACTGGAAATTATAAAGAAGGTCATTAATCAGTGAAAATAATGGATGGGCACAGGAGAAAAGCCAGACACTTTAGTACAAATAATAATGGGTCTGGGGAAGCAGACTTGGCCCAGTGGATAGGGCATTCATCTACCACATGGGAGGTCTGTGGTTCAAACCCCGGGCCTCCTTTACCCATGTGGAGCTGGCCCATGCGCAGTGCTGATGCACACAAGGAGTGCCGTGTCACGCAGGGGTGCCCCCCACATGGGGGAGCCTCACGCACAAGGAGTGGGCCATGTAACGAGAGCTGCCCAGAGTGAAAGAAAGTGCAGCCTGCCCAAGAATGGTGCCACACACATGGAGAGCTGATGCAGCAAGGTGATGCAACAAAAAGAAACACAGATCCCATGCCGCTGACAACAGAAGCAGACAAAAAGAAGAACACGCATCAAATGGACACAGAGAACAGACAACTGGGGTCGGGGGGAAGGGAAGATAAATAAATAAAATAAATTAAAAAAATAAATAATAATGGATCTGAATGTCCCATCACATCACAGAAAAAAAAAAAGGCAGAGAATGGGAGGTACTTGTTATTTAACATGAAACTCTCTGAGCCCCTCTTGTATTTACACACAAAAGTAAGGAGAGATGTCTCTCCAGAACTGACAGGTAGCCAAGACAGATGCCATCAGGCAAACAATTCACCAGGCCAGGTTTTACTTAAAAAGAGGGACATGATGCAGTTCCCTGGCAGCCTGGACCACCAGCAATGGTGTGTCCACGTAACCTATCTGCACAAGAGAGGGTCTCACAACATTCACAAAAAAGGCTCAGGCAGCCACCCTATAGAGGCCACAAAGTCCCTTTCTTGAAGAGTCCCAGTCCCTCTTCCTACATTAAAAAGCCAATTCCATGCTCCTCCAGGAAATTTCAGAATGGAAGAATTCCTATCCAGCAGCATCACCTAGCGGTGGCTTTTTGCTCTTACTTTCAGAGCTGTAGCTATTTTTATTTTTCATTTTTATTTGAGTTTTTATTTTTTTATTTTTTATTTTTTAATTGATTTTGTAAAAATATTACATTAAAAATATATATATATATGAGGACCCATTCAACCCCACCACCCCCACCCCACCACTCCCCCCACAGCAACACTCATTCCCATCATCATGACACATCCATTGTATTTGGTAAGTACATCTCTGGGCACCTCTGCACCTCATGGTCAATGGTCCACATCATGGCCCATACTCTCCCCAAATTTAAATGTTTAATTGTACTTTTTGAAGATACACAGATCACAAAAATGTTAAATTACAAAAAAGAAGAGATTCCCATATGTCCCATACCCCACACCCCCTCCCACATCAGTGACATCTTTCATCATTGTGGCACACTCATTTCATTTGGTGAATTCAGTTTGAAGCACTGCTGCACCTCATGCATAAGAGTTTACATTGTAGTTTACACTCTCCCACAATATCTTCAGTGGGATATGGCAGGATATATAATGTCCAACATCTGTCCCTGCAATATCATTTAGGACAACTCCAAGTCCCAAAAATGACCCCACATCACATCTCTTCTTCCCTCTCTCTACCCTCAGCAGCTACCATGACCTCTTTCTCCTTATCAATGCTACAATTTCTTCCATTACTAATCACAATATTTCCATAGTAGAATATCAGTAAGTGCACTCTAATCCATACTCTATGCCTCCATCCTGTGGACCCTGAGATGGTTAGGTCCACTCCACCTTTACATAGAAAGGGACTTAGATTCCACATGGATGATGGGTGCAATTCTCCTGCTTGCAATTGTAGGCATTCTTGGCTCTCTGGTGCCATAGTTAACCTTCTTTGCCTCCCTGTTAGCTGGCTGGGGTAAGTCTAATAAACCAGAGGGTAGGAGTTGCAAGTCTTTTGAAGCTCAGGGTCAGGTTGTCACATGGACAGTCCAGAGATTCAGGTTTCCTGAGTATACACCAACCCCAATGCCAACCACATGTCTGGTAAAAGTAACAGAAGAGGCATGTGTAGAAAGGTCACATTTGAGTCAAACTCCATCACATTCAGGAACACAAACTCCAAAGTAGGGCCAACTGACATGGCACTGAACTCCAGAGCTATCTGTCATGACCATAGAACCTGTGGGTCTCTGTAGTCCTCAGGAGAACGAATACCTGGGGTTATATCTACTTTGTCTGTCTCAGGGATCCTGCTGAGGTGTGCATAAGCATGAACCCTCTGATGACCTCCCAACTCTTTTTTGGAGACTCATAACCATGTAAACTCATTTGTCCTTTCCATTTCTCCCTTTTATTCAAGGTCAAAAAGCAGTTTTTAACACCTGATATTACATGTAGGCTGAGATATTCTGCTGGTCTGAGTTGACCCTTTTATTCAAGGTCTTTTTCTAGTTGCATCATCAGCTGATACTTGGTAGTAGTTCCTCAATGCCAGGGAGGCTCATTCTCAGGAGTCATGTCCCATGCTGGGAGGAAGGTAATACATTTACATGTCGAGTTTGACTTAGAGAGTGGCCAAATTGAAGCAACATGGAGGCTCTTGGGAGGTAACTCTTAGGCACCCTGCAACTCTAGGCCATGTTCATATTTCAGGTGCACAGGCTCATAAGCATAGTCATCAGTATCAAGGGCTCATTGTTGGACCATCATTCTTTATTGGTCTTTGCCATTGCACTTGGGGGATTGTTCCTGTTCAATTGGGGTATGTGATACAGCTCCCCTGACTAGGAACTCAGCACTCCCTCAGTTTACATTTTTAACTCTAACAACTATGAAAATATCTAAACACTTATGTACCCTGTATACATGCCCTGAAGAACTCACTCCCAACCATGTGCCCTCTATCAATAACACTCCACACCAGTGTTCCTCCCCTGCCATAGATGAAACTCTCTGTGGTCCAAAACTTCCTAAAAATGAAGCCTAATATATTTCCAGTTTCCATTAATAGTAAAATGGAATATAGTGATGGGTTTAAAGGTTAGATATAGAATACATACTAATTTAGGAAAATAAATAAAGTAAAAATAAATTGGGGTGTCAAAAAATGAAAAAGGTTTGTTTTGACATTTTGCCTTTCATGCTGTGTATGTACAGTGACAAAACAATTTCTTCCATTTCTTCTTCAGTGTCTACATCCTTTCTTTCTCTTTTTATTTCTAATTATTAAGTTAGGACAGAATAGCATGTGCATTATCTTTTCAAACTAAGCAAGGTACACAATTGACTAACTGCTAAGTGCTTTCTATCACTTACACTAAAACCGAAACAGAGCACTATTCTTCACTTAGAGAGAAACCTGAGCAGATCTCTAACCCTAAGCCTAACCTAATCCCTGTGTTCAATATTTGCTAAGTCTTTAAGCTTAGTTCTATGACAAAGGTACATATGCTTTACTATTCTGAACTAAGCAGCATATACACTTTGTTGCCTGCTATATGCTTTCTTTCACTTACAGTGAAAGCTAAGCCTATCCCTAACACTAACCCTGACACTCACCTTAAGCCTATCTTTATCCCTAACCCTGTCCCAAATCCTAAGCACTAACCAAAAGTCTATATTAGCTCACTCTTTAAACTTAGTTCTGTGCTTGAATAACATGTATACTATGCAGTACACACACTTCTTTGCCATCTATGTGCTTTTATTCACTTACACAACATGTGTATATATGCCTGAGCTACTACAATGACATGTAAAAAGTTAACTTATTCCATGTGGTTGCAGTAAACATATCTCACTGACAGCAATGGATTATCTCTTAGAATCAATTAGGCACAATGCTTGCATCTCATCCACATTCAAAAGTAATGTGTTTTCACATTGTCCATTTTACAATACACAGTTTTTTTGTCTGCTATGTGTAGGCTCTTAACTACACTTATAATGAACTCACTCTTTAAACTTAGTGCTGGAACAGAATAGCATGTGGATTCATTTTGTGAACTAAGAAGGGCACACGTTTGATTAACTGTTCAGTGCTATCACTTACACCAACACCTAAACAGAACCCTATTCTTCACTTACAGTGAAAACTAAATAGAATTCTAACCCTAAGCCTAACCCAATACCTGTGGTCAATATTAGCTCATTATTTAAATTTAGTTCTATTACAAAGGTACATAGGCTTTACTATTGTGAATCAAGCAGCATATATACTTCATTGCCTGCTGTGTGCATTTTTTCACTTAGTGAAAGTTAATCCTATCCCTAACACTAACCCTCTCACCCTAATGCTATTCTTATCCCTAACACTATCCCTCACCCTGTCTAACTCTAACATAACACTAACCCAAAAGTGTATATTAGTTCACTCTTTAAACAGAGTTCTATGCTTTACTACTGTGAACTAAACAGCATATACATTTATTTCACTGCTATGTGCTTCCTTTCATTTACAGTGAAATCTAAGCTGATCCCTAACACTAACCCTAACTCTAACCCTAAACCTAACATTAACCCTATCCCTATCCCTCAACCTGTCCCTAGCCCTAAGTTTAACCATAACAAAACACTAACCCAAAAGTCTATATTAGCTCACTCTTTAAACATGGTTCTATGACAGAGGTACATATGCTTTACTATTGTGAACTAAGTAGCATATACACTTCGTTGTCTGCTTTGTGTTTTCTCACTTAGTGAAAGCTAAGCCTATACCTAACACTAAACCTCACTCTCACCCTAACTCTATCCCTATACTGACCCTATCCCTAACCCTAAGTCTAACCTTAACATAACATTAATTGAAAGGACAATATTAGCTCACTCATTAAACTTAGTTCTATGACAAAGATACATATGCTTTACTATTGTGAACTAAGTAGCATATACACTTCATGGCTGGCTTTGTGCATTTTTTTCAATTACTGAAAGCTAAGCCTATCCTTAAAATTAACCCTAACTCTAACCCAAATCCTATCCCATCCTTAATACTGTCCCTAACCTGCAGTCTAACCCTAACATAACACTAACCCAAAAGTCAATATTAGCTCACTATTTAAACTTAGTTCTATGCTCGAGTAACTTGGGCTTTACTTTTGAGAAGTATGCAGGATGCACACTTCTTTGCTATCTATGTGCTTTTCCTCACTTACACAACTTGTGTATATATGACTGAACTACCACAGTGAGACATAAGTAATCAATTTACTTTCCATAGGAATGCAGGAAACATACCTTATTTACAGCAGAGTGTCTTCTCTTAGAATCAATGAAGTACCATGCTTGCATCTTGTCCATGATTCAAAAGTAATGTGTTTTAATGTTATCCTTTTCATAATACATGGGTTTTATTTGCCTGCTATGTTTAGACTCTTACCTACACTCATAATGAACTCACTCTTTTAAATTAGTGCTAGGACAGAATAGCATGTGCACGAGTTTTATGAACTAAGCAATGTACAAATTTGATAAAATGCTAAGGGCTTTCTATCACTTAGAGGAAAACCTAAACAGAAGCCTATGCTTCACATAGAGAGAAAATGAACCAGACCTCCAGCCTGAGCCTAACCCAATCCATGTGGTCAATATAATGTCACTCTTTAAGCTTAGTTCTATGACAATGGTACATATGCTTTACTACTGTTAACAAGGAGGTATATACAGTTATTTGCATGCTACGTGCTTTCCTTCACATACAGTGAAAACTAAGTCTATCCCCAAAACTAACCCTAGCTCTCACCCTAACCCTATACCAATCCCTAACCCTCCCTAACCCTATTTCTAACCCTAACATAACATTAACCCAACTGTCTATATTAGCTTAGTTTAAACTTAGTTCTATGACAGAGTAAAATAGGCTTTACTATTGTGAACTAAGCAACATATACACTTTGTTGCCCTCTATGTGCTTTCTTTGACTCATAGTGAAAGGTAAGAATATCCTTACTACTAACCCTAACTCTAACCCAAACCCTAGCCCTATCCTTAACCCTATCCCTAACCTTAAGTCTAACCCTAACATAACACTAACCCAAAAGTCAATATTAGCTCACTATTTAAACTTAGTTCTATGCTCGAGTCAATTGTGCATTACTTTTGAGAACTATACACTTCTTTGCCATCTATGTGCTTTTTCTCACTTACACAACTTGTGTATATATGTCTGAGCTACCACAATGATGTACAAAATTTCCTTACTTCAATATGGATGTAGGAAACATGTCTCATTGACAGCAATGGGTTATCTCTTAGGCAATGAGGCACAATGCTTGCATCTCATCCACATTCAAAAGTAATGTGTTTTAACATTGTCCTTTTCATTATACACATGTTTTATTGCCTGCTATGTGTAGGCTCTTAACTATACTCATAATGAGCTCACTCTTTAAACTTAGACCTAGGACAAAGTAGCATGGGCATTAGTTTTGCAAACGAAGCAATGTACACATTGCATTAACTGCTAAGGGCTTTCTGTCATTTTCACTAAAATCTAAACTGAGGCCTATTCTTCACTTAGAGAGAAACCTAACTGGATTTCTAACCCTAAGCCTAACCCAATCCTTGTAGTCAATATTAGAACTCTCTTTGTACTTAGTTCTAAGACAAAGGTACATGTGATTTACTACTGTGGAGTAAGCAACATATACACTTATTTACCTTGTATGTGCTTTCTTTCACTTACAGTGAAAGCCAAGGCTATCCTTAAAACTAAACCTAGCTCTAACCCTATCCCTAATGCTGTCCCTAACCCTAGGTCTAAACCTAACATAACATTAACCCAATAGTCTTATTAGCTCACTCTTATACTTAGTTCTATACACAGGTACATATACTTTACTATTGTGAATTAAGCAGCATAGGCACTTCATTGCCTGCTATGTGCTTTCTTTTACTTATACTGAATGGTAAACATACCCTAACACTAACCCTAACTATAACCCTAACACTATCCTTATCCCTAACCTAAAATCTAACCCTAATAAAGCACTAACCAAAACATCAATATAAGCTCACTCTATAAATTTATTTTTTTTAAAATATTTATTTATTATTATTATTTTTTAATTACATTAAAAAATATATATGAGGTCCCATTCAACCCCACCGCCCCCACCCCCCACTCCCCCCACAGCAACACTCTCTCCCACCATCGTGATACATCCATTGCACCTGGTAAGTTCATCTCTGAGCATCACTGCACCCCATAGTCAATGGTCCACATCATAGCCCAGACTCTCTCACGTTCCATCCAGTGGGCCCTGGGGGGATCTACAGTGTCCCGTAATTGTCCGTGAAGCACTATCCAGGACAACTCCACGTCCCGAAAACGCCTCCACATCTCATCTCTTCCTCCCGTTCCCCACACCCAGCAGCCCCCATGGCTACCGTTCCCACACCCATTTCACATTTCCTCTGTGGACATTGGATTGGTTGTGTCCATTGCACACCTATGTCAAGTGAGGGCTTAGATTCCACATGGGTACTGGATGCACTCTTCCCGCTTCTAGTTGTAGACACTCTAGGCTCCATGCTGTGGTGGTTGACCTTCTTCAACTCCATGTTAGCTGAGTGGAGTAAGTCCAATAAGTCAAAGTGTAGGAGCTGAAGTCTGTTGAGGCTCTGGGCCTGGGTGTCATATTATCAGTCCAGAGATTCAAATCCCCTACATATATCTTAAACTCAGCACCAACTACAATTCCAATAAAGTAGCATGCAAGTCTTGTGAAAAGAGATCCCCTCTGAGTCCATTTCCATCACGCAGAAACACCAGCTCCAAAGAAGGGCCATCTGTCATGGCAGTGAACCCCTTCTGCCATGACCATAGAACCCGTGGGTCTCTTTATCCCTCAAAAGAACCAATACCTGGGGTTGTATCTACCTTATCTGTCTCTTAGACTCTGTTCAGTTGTACATAGGGGTATTCCTTCTGACAACCTCCAGACTCTTTTTTAGAGACTCACAGCCTTATAATCTCATTTCTCCTTTCCATTTCCCCCTTACATTAGGTCAAACCGCTTCCCGAAGTCATGTTATTATATGTAGACAGGTATATTCTGCTGTTCCACATTGAATCTTTAATTCAAGGTCATTTTCTAGTTGCTTCTTCAGCTGGTATGTGGTAGTGATCCCTCGGTGCCAGGGAGGCTCATCCCCGGGTGTCGTGTCCCACGCTGGGGGGAATGCATCACATCTACACGCTGAGTTTGGCTGTGAGAGTGGCCACATTTGAGTAACATGAAGGCTGTCAGGAGGAAACCCCCAGGCACAATGTTACTCTAGGCCTTGTTCTTACTGCAGGTGTATAGGCTCAAAAGTGTAGCCATTAGTATCAAGAGCCCACTGTTGGGCCCTCCTTCCTTCCTGGTTCTTGCCGTTGCACCTGGAGGATTGCCGCTGCTCTCCCAGGGCCCACAACAGTGACCCCCCGGCCAGGAGCCCAGTACCCCCCCAGCTGTTGTTTTTAATTGTTTCCACTATGAGTATATATAGACATTACCATATACCCTGGGCATATGCCCTGTATAACTCCCTGTCAACCATATATATCCTGTCAATAACATCCCATATCAGTATTCCTCCGCTGCCATTGTTGAACCACTCTGTGATCCAAAACTTCCCGTAAAGTGAATCCCAACATAATGTCAGCTTCAGAAGAGTCTTAGATCACCAAAATTCATATATACAATATACAGTATTTCTCCAGATCCACCATAAAACCTTTTCCCTTCCACAGCAATAATCTTTTAACTTATTCATATCATATTTCCTGAAACTGATGTACAGATTCCGAAACTATAGTTTTCAAACAAGGTAACATTTGTGCTTACTATGTGGTCCATACTTTAGGTTGTACAGTTTTCTAAATTTTTTAGTTATCCTATGTTTTGTCTTATGGTTTTCATTATTAGTCTGTCGTCCCCTATATGTTTTTGGTGTAATATTAGCTGTTTTATATTCATCCTCGTGTACTCTCACATAACTCCTCTTTTGCCCCCTTATTTACCTTTGTTCTATCCATTGCACGTCCATTTTCCCCTCCCCTTAGGGCCCACAACGCCTGCCAATCTAATGCCCTGGGAGCCGTCCTTTCTCACGAGAGATATAGTTCTCTCTATTCGACGGCATTAGTCTTCCCCAGGATATGGGTCCACCCCACCCAATGGTAGAACCCACCTTGGCAAAATGAGCCTTCAGCTATTCCCTCCGGAGTCCGTCCCGCATCAGACCATACCCCCTGAGCGTCCTAACCAGGTGACCCTCCTACTTATACTTTGATACGTTTTACTCAACATTTAGTTCTCAACAAATTTCTGGCACTCTCCCATGTTTGTATGTTGCCCCTCCCTCCCACCTATTTCTTGGACCATATTACCCCTCTTCCCATCCCCAGCCCCCCTCAAACCCAGAAAACCCCACCCGAAGGTAACCCCTTGCCCCCATTTTGTCCCTTCTTTGTGCTCATACTTACCCCCAGCTCATCACAGATTCCACCCCTACAGACATTAACTCACATCCTTCCTCCACCCCCCGATTTCCAGTAAGCCACTTTTCCAGACTCTAGCTCTCTGAGGCAGTTAACTTATTTCATATCATTGAGGTCATATAGTATTTGTCCTTCAATGCCTGGGTTGCTTCACTTAACATAAGATTCTCAAGGTTCATCCATGTTATCACGTGCGATTGTAGTGTATTGGTTCTTACAGCTGAGTAGTATTCCATTGTGTGTATATACCACATTTTATTGATCCACTCATCTGTTGATGGACTTTTGGATTGATTCCAACTTTTGGCGATGGTGAACAATGCTGCTATGAACATTGGTGTACATATATCGGTTTGTGTCCTTGTTTTCAGATCTGATGGGTATATACCCAGCAGTGGTATTGCTGGGTCATATGGCAAATCTATGGATAATTTTTTGAGAAACTGCCAAACTGTCCTCCAGAATGGTTGGATCCTTCTGCATTCCCACCAGCAATGGATGAGTGTTCCCCTTTCTTCACATCCTCTCCAGCATTTGTATTCTACTGTTTTTTTCATGGCTGCCAATCTTATGGGAGTAAGATGGTATCTCATTGTAGTTTTGATTTGCATTTCCCTGATAGCTAGGGATTTGGAGCATTTTTTCATGTGCTTTTTAGCCATTTGTATTTCTTCTTTGGAGAAGTGTCTGTTTAAATCTTTTTCCCATTTTTTAAATGGGTTGTTTATCTTTTTGTTTTCGAGATATATGAGTTCTTTATATATGCAAGTTATAAGTCTCTTATCAGATATATGGTTGCCAAATATTTTCTCCCATTCTGTGGGTTCCCTTTTTACTTCCTTGACAAACTCCTTTGAGGTGCAGAAGGCTTTAATTTTGAGGTAGTCCCATTTATCTATTTGTTCTTTTGCTGCTCGTGCTTTTGGTGTGATATTCATGAAGCCATTTCCTATTACAAGGTCCTGTAGATGTTTCCCTACACTGCTTTCTAAGGTCTTTATGGTCTTGGCTCTTATATTTAGGTCTTTGATCCATCTTGAGTTGATCTTTGTATAAGGTGTGACATGGTAATCCTCTTTCATTCTTCTACTTATGGCTATCCAGTTCTCCAGGCACCATTTGTTGAATAGGCCATTCTCTCCCAGTTGAGAGGGTTTGGTGGCTTTATCGAATATTATATGGCTATATACATGAGGTTCTATATCTGAACTTTCAATTCGATTCCATTGGTCTGTGTGTCTCTCCTTATGCCAGTACCATGCTGTTTTCACTACTGTAGCTTTGTAGTATGTTTTGAAGTCAGGAAGTGTGATTCCTCCTATTTCGTTTTTCTTTTTCAATATGTCTTTGGCTATTCGGGGCCTCTTTTTATTCAAAATAAATTTCATAGTTAGTTTTTCTAGTTCCTTAAAGAAGGCTGTGTTGATTTTTATTGGGATTGCATTGAATGTGTAGATCAGTTTTGGTAGGATAGACATCTTAATAATATTCAGTCTTCCTATCCATGAACAGGGAATATTCTTCCATTTATTTAGGTCTTCTTTGATTTCCTTGAACAATCTTGTATAGTTCTCGATGTATAAGTTTTTACCTCTTTAGTTAAATTTATTCCTAAGTATTTGATTTTTTTATTTACTATTGTGAATGGTATTTGTTTCTTGATTTCCTCCTGATGTTGCTCATTATTGGTGTATAGAAATGCTACTGATTTTTGCACATTGATCTTATAACCTGCGACTTTGCTAAACTCATTTATGAGTTCTAGGAGCTTTGTTGAAGATCTCTCAGGGTTTTCTATATATAGGATCATGTCATCTGCAAATAATGAAATTTTGACTTCTTCCCTTCCAATTTGAATGCCTTTTATATCTGGTTCTTGTCTCAGTGCTCGAGCCAGTACTTCCAAGACAATGTTAAATAGGAGCGGAGACAATGGGCATCCTTGTCTTGTTCCTGATTTTAGAGGGAAGGATTTCAGGACTTCGCCATTGTAAACAATGTTGGCTTTAGGTTTTTCATATATACTCTTTATCATGTTCAAAAAGTTTCCTTGTATTCCAATCTTTTGGAGTGTTTTTATCAGGAAGGGGTGCTGTATTTTGTCAAATGCCTTTTCTGCATCTATAGATATAATCATGTGGTTTTTTTCTCTCAATCTGTTTATATGGTGTATTACATTGATTGATTTTCTTATGTTGAACCATCCTTGCATACCTGGGATAAATCCCACTTGGTCATGGTGTATAATTCATTTAATGTGTTGTTGAATACGATTAGCAAGTATTTTGTTAAGTATTTTTGCATCTAGGTTCATTAGAGAAATTGGTTTGTAATTTTCCTTTCTTGTGGTGTCTTTGTTTGGCTTTGGTACTAGGGTAATGTTGGCATCATAGAAGGAATTAGGCAGTGTTCCTTCTGTTTCGATTTTTTGGAATAGTTTCAACAGGATTGGTGTTAGTTCTTTCTGGAGTGTTTTGTAGAATTCACCTGTGAAGCCGTCTGGCCCTGGGCTCTTCTTAGTTGGGAGATTTTTAATGACTGAGACTATCTCTTTGCTTGTGATTGGTTTGTTAAGATCATCAATTTCTTCTTTCATCAGTATGGGCTGCTTATGTATTTCTAGGAATTTGTCCATTTCCTCTAAATTGTCATTTTTGTTGGAATATAGTTTTTCAAAGTATCCTCTTATGATAGTCTTTATTTCTGTGGGGTCAGTGGTGATATCACCTTTCTCATTTCTTATTTTGTGTATTTGCATCTTTTCTCTTTTTTTCTTCGTTAGTCTCGCTAAAGGTTTGTCAATTTTGTTGATCTTCTCAAAAAACCAGCTCTTGGTCTTGTTTATTTTTTCAAGTGCTTTCTTATTTTCTATTTCATTTAGTTCTGCTCTTATCTTTGTTATTTCCTTCCTTCTTCTTTCTGTTGGGTTACTTTGTTGTTGTTTTTCTAATTCCTTCAAATGTGCAGTTAATTCTTCAATTTCTGCTCTTTCTTCTTTTTTGATATATGAATTTATGGCTATAAATTTCCCTCTCAGTACCGCTTTTGCTGCATCCCATAAATTTTGGTATGTTGTGTTATCATTATCATTTGTTTCAAGGTAGTCATTGATTTCTTTTGAGATTTCCTCTTTGACCCACTGTTTTTCTAAGAGTATGCTGTTTAATTTCCAAATTGTCGTGTGAAGTCTGGGTCTCTGTCCCTTGCAAATTTCCAGCTTGACTCCACTGTGGTCAGAGATATTGTTTTGTATGATTTCGATCTTTCTGAATTCATTAAGCCTTTCTTTGTGGCCTAGCATATGGTCAATCTTGGAGAATGTTCCATGTGCGCTTGAGAAAAATGTATATCCTGCTGTGTTTGGGTGTAATGATCTATATATGTCTATTAGATCCAGCTCTTCTAATATACTGTTCAAATGTTTTGTTTCTTTAGTGATTCTCTTTTGAGATGTTCTGTCCAGAGTTGATAGTGGTGTATTAAAATCCCCCACTATAATTGTAGATGCATCTATTCTTTCACTTAGTTTTTCCAGCGTTTGCCTCACGTATTTAGAGGCGCCCTTGTTAGGAGCATAAATATTTATGATTGTTCGATCTTCTTGACAAATTGTCCCTTTCACTAAAATATAGTATCCTTCTTTGTCTCTCACAATTGTTTCGCATTTAAAGTCTATTTTGTCTGATATTAATATAGCTACTCCTGCCTTTTTTTGGTTGTTGTTTGCTTGTATGATTGTTTTCCAGCCATTCACTTTCAACCTCCATGAGTCTCTGGGTCTAAGATGTGTCTCTTGTAGGCAGCATATAGATGGGTCGTATTTCCTTATCCAGTGTCCCAGTCTGAATCTTTTGATAGGTGAGTTTAATCCGTTGACATTCAGTGTTATTACGTTTAGAGAGTTATTTATGGTAGCCATATTTTGGTTGGATTTGTGTTTGTTATATTTTGTTTGTATTATTTTATTTTCCCCTTCTATTTTTGTCTTTCTTGTTGCTTTTACACTCTCCTCCATCTCTGACTGTCCTGTTTTTTCCTTTCGTCCTGCAGAATTCCCTTAAGAATTTCTTGAAGGGGAGGTTTCTTGTTGATATACTCTTTCAGTTTCTGTTTATCTGTGAATATTTTGAACTGTCCATCATTTTTGAATGCTAGTTTAGCTGGATAGAGTATTCTTGGTTGGAGATTTTTTTCCTTTAGTACCTTGACTATATCATACCACTGCCTTCTTGCCTCCATCGTTTCAGATGAGAAATCAGCACTTAATCTTATGGAGTTTCCCTTGTATGTGATGGTTTTCTTTTCTCTTGCTGCTTTTAGAATTTTTTCTTTGTCTTGAGCATTGGATAATTTGACAAGTATATGTCTTGGGGTGGGCCTGTTGGGGTTTATGACCAGTGGAGTGCGCTGTGCTTCTTGGATATGTACATCTGTCTCTTTCAGTAGATTTGGGAAGTTTTCATTCATTATTTCCTGCAACACTCCTTCTGACCCCTTTCCCTTCTCTTCTCCTTCTGGAATGCCTATAATACGTATGTTTGAGCGTTTTGCGTTATCATTCAGGTCCCTAAGTCCTATCTGGATTTTTTCTACCTTTTTATTGACCACTTCTACTATCTGTTTGATTTCCAATGCACTGTCTTCCACATCACTAATTCTCTGCTCTGCCTCTTCTAGTCTGCTGATATTTGCTGCAAGTGTATTTTTGATTTCTTGAATTGTGGTGTTCATTTCCATCATATCTGTTATTTTTTTGCGCATGTCTGCAATTTCCCCTCCAAGTGTTGTCTTCACGCTGTTAACCTCTTTCATTACTTCATCAAATTTGTCGGTGATAAATGTTCTGAGATCTTTCATTGCTTGTGCGAAGTCCTGCCCCCCTTCCTGATTTTCAGTTTGTTGATTGGATTCAGCCATGTTTTCCTGATTACTGGTTTGGTTTGTAGATTTTTGTTGCTGTCTTGTCAACATTTTTTCTTGACGGGTTTAATCAGTTCCTTAGCTTCTTTGTCTAGTCTTGGAGATTAATTAGCTGTTGTTTTTGCATAAGTGTTATATCTTCTCTTTGTCACTTTGTTCTTCTTATTCCAATTTCTTATTGCTAGTTAAGCTCACTTTAAAGGAAAGTATTAGTGCTGGGGAAAGTCAATTGTGTAAGGAAGGAAAAAGTGTGAAGTAGTATTGGTGATATATGTTTACAAAGCAACAATATGAGTTCTGGGAGGATGGAGGTTAGATCATGTAAATTGTGTAGAGTTATAGTAGTAGGAAAGTACCTATAATGAGGTAGACGACTGAATATGGGAGGAATGTGGTACGTACTATGAGGCTATTGTTTTCATGAGAGAGGGAAAGAGAAAAGAAAGGTAATAGTTTCAGGGACGAATACCAGATGGAAAACTAAACAAAGGTATTAGAAATTAAGAGTTAGACACTTTGTGGATCAAAGAAAGGGAGATGGAATATAGGAGAGATAGCAGATGGTGGAGGATATCAAGTTGTAGGGGAAAGGGGATAGTGTAGATAGGCTAAATCTATTCACAGAGAAATGAGGCAGTGGAGGGTGAGGAAACCCAGCAAATGTGAGGTATTTCCTGTAGGACCTATTGTATTGTTAAGGTAAAATAGTATAAGAAGAATATTGGGGACAAGAAAGAGAGGATTGAAAAAAAAAAAGAACAACAACAACAACAACAACAACAACAAAATAAAAAATAAAAAAAAAATAAAAAAACAAAACAAAACAAAGAACAGAAACCCCGCCGCCAGGCTCGGCTGGGCTCAACTGGGCTCCGGTCCCCCGCCCGCCGCGGCTCGGCTGGGCTCGGCTGAGCTCGGCTTTCCCGCCTGCCGCCCAGCGTGGCGTGGCTGGGCTTGGCCCCCCCGCCCGCTGCGGCTCAGCCGGGCTCAGCCGGACTCGGCCGGACTCGGCTTCCCCGCCCACCGCCCGCCGCCACGGCGCAGCGCGGCTCAGCTCTCCCGCCCGCCGCCCGCTGCGGCACGGCTAGGCTCGGCTGGGCTTGTCTCCTTCGCCCGCCGCCCGCCGCGGCACAGCGCGGCTCGGCTCTCCCGCCCGCCACCCGCCGTGGTGCTAGCTGCCTCGGCTCCGCCTACCCAAGGAGGGAGTCCTCCACACGTAGCTGGGATCTCCGTGTATATTTCACAGATGGATCCTCTCTGTTACCTTCCCTCCAAATCGATGTCCAGACACCTCCGGACCAGGAAAAATCCCGAGACAGCCGGTCCCAAAGAGTCTCTGACGCCTCCCAGCCGATTCCCCCCAGGAGCTAGTAACCGGGAAGTTCATTTAGCCGCCATCTTGCCTCCCCCTCCTGAAAAGTCCCAAATTATATCTTATAGACCAGTCCTTTCCATTACCTTCCCACCAAATCGATGTCCAGACACTTCCTGCCCTGAAAAAATCCTGAAAAAGCCTGGTCCCGGAGAACCTCCAGCGGTGCCCAGCTGCCTCTTCCCAGGAGAGACGGCAAGGCAAGCTCACTCAGCCACCATCTATAAATTTAGTTCTATGCTGAGTCACTTGTACTTTTGTTTTGATAACTATGTACTACACACAATTCTATACCTTCTATGTACTTTTTCTCACACAACTTGTGCATATAATACTGAGTTACCACAATGAGATGTAAGAAATTAACTTACTTTCAAAAGGAATGCAAGAAACATGTTTAATTGACATAAATAGGTTTTCCAATAGAAGGAATGAAGCATGAAGCTTGCATCACATCCACATTAAAAAGTAATGAGTTATAAAATTGTCCTGTTTGTAATACAAGGGTTTTACTGCCAGCTATGTGTAGGCTTATTAACTACACTTATAAAAAGCTCACACTTTAAATTTAGTGCTAGGACAAACTAGCATGTGCATTAGTTTTGTGAACTAAGATATGTACACATTTCATTAACAGATAAGGGCTTTCTATCACTTACACTAAAACTTAAACAGAAGCCTATTCTTCACATAGAGAGAACCCTGACCAGAACAAAAACCCTAAGCCTAACACAATCCTTGTGGTCAATATTATCTCACACTTTAAGCTTAGTTCTATGACAATGTACAAATGCTTTACTTCTGTGAACTAAACAGGAGATGCACAGATTTGCCTGCTATGTGCTTTCTTTCACTTACAGTGCCAGCTAACCCGCTCCATAAAACTATCCCTAAGCATATACATATCCATATCCCTATCTGTGTTAAGCACAGATATGTGCTGTGTTAAGCAGAGCATAACACGAGCTCAAAAGTCAATGATAAAAGTCAAAGATAGCTCACTCATTAAGCTTAGTTCTATGCTCAAGTTACTTACAACTTACTTTTGAGAACCATGCAGTACTCACACTTCTTTGCCATCTATGTGCATTTACTCACAAAACTTGTGTATATATGACTGAGATACCAGAATGAGTTGTAAGTAATTAATTTATTTTCAATAGGAATGCAGGAAACATGTCTCATTGACAGCAATGCATTTTCTCTTTGAAGTAATCTGGAATGACACTTGAACATCATCCACATTGAATGTAATGTGTTTTCACATTGTCTTTTTGTAATACACAGGGTTTTTTGCCTGTTAGGTGTAGGATCTTAACTAAAATTCTATTGAACTCACTCTTAAAACTTAGTTCTAGGACTGAATCACAAGGGCATTACTTTTGGGAACTAAGCATGGTACAAATTTGGTTAACTCCTAAGGATTTTCTCTCACACTGACACCTAAAACGAAGTCCATTCTTCATCTAGAGAGAAACCTAACCGAATCTGGACCCTAAGCCTAACCCAAATCCTGGGGCAATATTAGCTGGCTCTTTAATCTTAGTTATTTGAGAATAGTACATATGCTTTACTTCTGTAAAGCAGCATATGGAGAGATTTCCCTGCTATGTGCTTTCTTTCACTTATACTGCCAGTTAAGCCTATCTCTAAAACTAACCCTATCGCTATCCCTAAACATATCCATATCCATATCACTGCCCCTAACCCATACAAAAGCCTAGCATAACACAAACTCAAAAGCCAATTGTAGCAATCTCTTTAAACTTAGTTCTATGCTCGAGTAACTTGTGCTTTACTTTTGACAACTATGCAGTACACACACTACTTTGCTGTCTATGGGCTTTTCCTCAATTACACAACTTGTGTATATATGACTGAAACACCAGAATGAGTTATAAGTAATTAACTTACTTTCAATAGGAATGGAGGAAACATGTCTCATCGACAGCAATGCGTTTTCTCTTTGAAGCAATCTGGCAGAATACTTGAAATTCATCTACATTGAAATGTAATGTGTTTTCACATTGTCCTTTTCATAATACATGGGGTTTTTTTTGTCTGTTATGTATAGGCTCTTGACTGTAATCCTATTGAATTCACTCTTCAAACTTAGTGCTAGGACTGAATGACTAGGTCATTAGTTTCAGGAACTAATCAAGGTACACCTTTGGTTAACTGCCAAGGGTTTTCTATCACTTACACTGACACCTAAATAGAAACCTATACTTCACCTGCAGAGAAATCTAATCAGATAGAATCCTAACAGGATCAGGCCCCTAATCCTAACACAAGTCCTGTGGCAATATTAGCTGGCTCTTTAATCTTAGTTATATGACAACAGTACATATGCTTACTTCTGTGAACTAAGCAGCATATGCAGAGATTTCCCTGCTATGTGCTTTCTTAAACTTATAGTGCCAGCTAAGCCTATCTCTAAAACTAACCCTATACATATCCATATCCATATCACTGCCTCTAACCCATACCAAAGCCTAGCATACCATGAACTCAAAAGTCAATCTCACCTCACTCATTTATCTTAGTTCTAAGCTTGAGTAACTTGTGCTTTACTTTTGAGAACTATGCAGCACACAGATTTCTTTGCTGTCTAAGGGCTTTTCCTCACTTATGCAACTTGTGTATATATGATTGAGATACCAGAATGAGTTGTAAGCAGTGAACTTACTTTCAATAGGAATGCACTAAACATGTCTCATTGACAGCAATGTGTTTACACTTTGAAGCAATCTGGCATGGTACTTGAACCTGGTCCACATTGAAATGTAATGTGTTTTCACAATGTCCTTTCCACAATACATGGGTTTTTTTTGCCTGCTATGTGTAGGCTCTTAACTGCAACCCTACTGAATGCACTCTTCAAATTTCATGCTAGGGCTGAATCACAAAGGCATTAGTTTTGGGAACCAAGCATGGTACACATTTGGTTAACTGCTAAGGTTTTTTTTTTTAAAAGATTTACTTTTTAAATTTATTTCTCTCCCCTTCCCCCACAACCCCAGTTGTCTGTTCTCTGTGTCCATTTGCTGCATGTTCTTCTTTTGTCCACTTCTGTTGTTGTCAGCAGCATGAGAATCTTGTGTCTCTTTTTTTTGTTGTTGTTGCATCATCTTGCTGCATCAGCTCTCAGTGTGTGCAGTGCCATTCCTGGGCAGGCTGAACTTTCATTCTGGGTGGCTCTCCTTATGGGGTTCACTCCTTGTGCATGGGGCTCCCCTATGTGGGGGCACCCTTGCATGGCATGACACTTTTTGCACACATCAACACTGCATGTGGGCCAGCTCCACATGGGTCAAGGAGGTCCAGGGTTTGAACTGTGGACCTCCCGTGTAGTAGACAGATGCCCTATCCACTGGGCCAAGTCCACTTCCCTGTTAAGGGTTTTCTATCACTTCCACTAACACCTAAACAGAAGACTATTTTTCACCTAGAGAGAAACCCAACAGGATCTGGAAGCTAAGCCCAACCCAAGTCCTGGGGCAATATTAGCTGGATCTTTTATCTTAGTTGTATGACAGTGGTGCATATGCTTTCCTTCTTTGAACAAAGGAGAGTGTGCAGAGATTTCCCTGCTATGTGCTTTCTTTCAATTATAGTGCCAGCTAAACCTATCCCTAAAATTGACACTATCACTATCCCTAAGCATATCCACATCCATATCCCTGCCACTAACCCATAACTAAGCCTATCATAACATGAACTCAATAGTCAATCTTAGCTCACTCTTTAAACTTGGTTCAATCCTTGAGTAACTTGTGCTTTACTTTTGTGAAAAATTCAGCACACAGACTTCTTTGCCTTGTGTGGGCTTTTCCACACTTACACAGCTTGTGTGTGTATATATATGCATGACTGAGGTACCAGAATGAGTTGTAAGTGATTAACTTACCTTCAATAAGAATGCAAGAAACATGTCTCATTGACAGCAATGCATTTTCTCTTTGAAGCAATCTGGCACAATACTTGAACATCATCCCCATTGAAATATAATGTGTTTTCACATGGTCCTTTTCATAATACATGGGTTTTTTGCCTGCTCTGTGTGGGTTCTTAATGACAATCCTATTGAACTCACTCTTCCAACTTAGTGCTAGGAGCAAATCACTGGGCATTAGGTTCAGGAACTAAGTTAGGTACACATTTGGTTAACTACTAAGGGTTTTCTATTATGTACACTGACACTTAAACAGAAGCTTAATCTGCACCTAGAAAGAAACCAAACAGGATCTAGACACTAAGCCTAACCCACGTCCAGGGGCAATATTAGCTCACTCTTTAATCTTAGTTCTATGATGATGGTACATATGCCTTATTCTGTGAACTAAGTAGCATATGCAGAGAATTCCCTGATATGTGCTTTCTTTCAATTATAGTGCCAGCTAAGCCTATCCCTACCACTAATTCAATCTATACCCCTAAGCATATCCATATCCATATCCCTGACCTTAGCATAACAGGATCTCAAAAATCAGTCTTACTTCATTCTTTAATCTTAGTTCTATGCTCGAGTAATTTGTGCTTTACTTTTCATAACTATGCAGTACACACACTTCTTTGCCACCTATGGGCTTTTTCTCACTTACACATCTTGTGTATATATGACTGAGATACCAGAATGAGATGTAATTAACAGACTTTCAATAGGAATGCAGTAAACATGTCTCATTGACAGCAATATGCCTTCTCTCTTAAGTAACCAGGCATGATACTGGAACCTCATCCACATTCAAAAGTAATGTGTGTCAACAACAACAACAAAAAAAAGAATTAAAAGGTAACCTGTTTTTTAAAAATGGGCAAGAGATTTGAATAGACAGTTTTCCAAAGAGGAGATACATACAAATGGCTAAAAAGCACATGAAAAGATGCTCTACATCATTAGCTATTAGGGAAATGCTAATCAAGAGTACAGTGAGATACCATCTTATACCTATTAGTGTTGTACTATCAAAAACCAGAAAACCAAAACCAAGTACAATGATTTAAAAAATAGAAAATAAATCAGAAAACTACGAGTACTGGAGAGGATGTGATGGAAAGGTAACCATCATACCTGCTGGTGGGATTGTAGAAATGGAGCAGCCTCTGTGGAGGATGGTGTTGCAGTTCCTAAGGAAGATAACTGTACAGTTGCCATAGGATCAGCATTCTCACTTCTGGCATATGCCCAGAAGAAGAAAAGTAGGGACAGGAACACATTTATGCACACCAGTGTTCATAGCGGTATTATTCATTATTGCCAAAACTTGGACTCAACCCAAGTGGCCATCAACATGTGAATGGATATGTGAAATGTGGTATTCCCATACAATGGTTTTACTCAACCTTAAGAGGGAATGAAATATTGACATGTGACAACATGGTCAAGTCCTGAAAACTTTATTTTTTTTAAACTTTATTTTGTACATTTAATAATTGAAAATATAAAGAATAATTAAGAATTTAAAAATACACTTCAATAAAAACCTAAAAACTTGAGAAAAAAAAACATTACCCTTTTTGAAGTACATGGTTTTTTTTGTTTTGTTTTGTTTTTTTGCCTGCTGTGTGTAGGTTCTTTACTGTGCTGGAGTTGTAGTTGGTGTTGGGGTTTAAGATATATTTAGGGGATCTGAATCTCTGGACTGACAATGTGATAGCCAAGCCCTGAGCCTCAACAGACTCCAGCACCTACAATCTGATTTATTGGACTCATCTCACTCAGCTAAGATGGAGTTGAAGAAGGACAACCACCACACCATGGACCCTAGAGTGCCTACAACTGAAAGCGGGAGGATTGCATCCAGTATCCATGTGGAATCTGAGCCTCCTCTTGACATAGAGGTGCAATGGACACAACCAATCCAATGTCCACAGAGAAAAGGTGGCATTGGAGTGGGAAAAGTGGACATGGTGGCTAGTGGGTATGGGGAATGGCAGGAAGAGACGAGATGTAGAGGCGTCTTTGGGACTTGGAGCTGCCCTGGATGGTGCTTCAGGGGCAATCACCAGACATTGTAAATCCTCACAGGGCCCACTGGATGGAATGGGGGAGAGTATGGGCCATGATGTGGACCATTGACCATGAGGTGCAGAGGTGCCCAGAGATGTACTTACCAAATGCAATGGATGTGTCATGATGATGGTAATGAGTGTTGCTGGGGGGGAGTGGTGGGGTGGGGGTGGTGGGGTTGAATGGGTCCTCATATTTTTTTTAATGTAATATTTTTACAGAATCAATAATAAAAAAATAAAAAAAACTACAATCATACTGAAGTCACTCTTCAAACTTATGCAAGGACTGAATTGCAAGGGCCATAGTTTTGGGAACTAAGCAGGGTACACATTGGGTTAACTGCTAAGGGTTTCCTCTCACTGACACTGACTCCTAAAGAGAAGTCTATTCTTCAACTAAAGAGAAAACAAGATCTGGACTGTAGGCTTCATCCAAGAATTGGGTCTATAGACCTCACTCTTTAATCTTAGTTCAATGACAATGGCACATGTGCTTTATTTCTGTGAGCTAAGCAGCATATGCAGAGATGTCCCTGCTATGTGCATTCATTCACTTATAGTACCAGCTAAGCCTATTCCTAACTAACTATCTCTATCCCTAAGCATATCCATATGCATATCCCTGCCCCTAACCCATAACTAAGCCTACCATAACAGGAACTCTAAAGTCAAGCTTAGCACACTCTTTAAACGTAGTTCTATGCTCAAGTACCCTGTGCTTTACTTTTGAGAACTATGCAGTATTCACTTTGCCATCCATGGGCTTTTCCTCACTTATACAACTTGCATTTATATAACTGAGATATCACAATGAGTTGCATGTAATTAATTTATTTTCAATAGGAATGCAGGAAACATGTCTGATTGACAGCAGTGTGTTTTCTCTTTGCAGGAAACTGACAATATACTGGAAACTCTACCACATTGAAATGTATTTTCACATTGCCTTTTCATAGTACATGAGATTTTTTGCCTGCTGCATGTAGGCTCTTAGCTACAATCAAACTGAACTCACACTTCAAACTTAGTGCTAGGACCGAATTGCTAGGGTATTAGGTTTGGGAATGAAGGGATGTACACATTTGGTTAACTGCTAAAGGTTTTCTATCACTTACACTGGCACTTAAACGGAAGCTAAATCTGCACCTAGAAAGAAACCTAGCTAGATTTAGACCTAAGCCTAACACACGTCCTGGGACAATATTAGCTCACTCTTTTATCTTAGTTCTATGACAGTGGTACATATACTTTATTTCTGTGAGTTAAGAAGCATATGCAGAGATTTCCCTTCTATGTGCTTTCTTTCAATTATACTGCCAGCTAAGCCTAGCCCTATGACTAAGCCAATCTATACTCCTAAGCATATTCATATCCATATTCCTGACACTAACATGACATGAACTCAAAATCACACTTACCATACTCTTTAAACTTAGTTCAATGATCGAGTAACTTGTGTTTCCATTTCAGAAATATGCAGTACTCAATTCTTTGCAATCAATGGGATTTTCCTCACTTACACAATTTGTGTATATATGACTGAGATACCAGAATGAGAAGTAAATAATTGACTGGCTTTCAATAAGAATGCAGTAAACAGGTCTCATTAACAGCAATGCGATTTTTCTATAAAGGAACCAGGCACAATACTGAAACCTCATCCACATTGAAATGTAATGTGTGCTAACATTGCCCTTTAGGTAGTACATGGGACTTTTGCCTGCTATGTGTAAGCTCTTACCTACAATCATATTGAACTCACACTTCAAAAATAATGATATAACCAAAATGCAAGGGTCAAAGCAAGGTACACATTTGGTAAACTGATAAGGGTTTTCCAACATTTACACAGAGACCTAAGCAGAAGCCAAGCCTTAACTTAACCCAGAGAGGAAACTGTATATAGAACCTGAGCCTCACCAAAGACCTGCAGGAATATTAGCTTGCTAATTAATCTTCTTTGTATGACCATGGAACATATACTTTACATCTGTGAACTAAGCAACATTGGAAGAGATTTCCCTGTTATATTCTTTCATTCACTTTTATTGCCAGCTATGCCTGTCTCTAAAACTAACCCTGTCTCTATCCTCAATTATATCTATAACATATCCTTTCGCTGTACCATGTCTAAACTTAGCATAACCCGAACCACGAAGTCAATCTTAGCCCACTCTTTAAACTGAGTTCTATGATCGAGTTCCTTGTGTTTTACTTTTAATAACTATTAAGGAAATGCAACTCTTTGCTGTCTATGGGCTTTCCATCTCTGTCACAATGTCTGTATATATGGCTGAGATACCAGAATGAGGTGTAAGAATTTAACTTTCCATAGGCATGGAGTACTCCTTGACAGCAAGGTGTTTTCTATACAAAGCAATCAGTCACTCTCCTGGATCCTCATTCCCATTGAAATGTAATGTGTTTTAATGCTGTCCTTTCATACCACATGGGATTTTTTGCCTGCACCCTGTGGGCTCTTAACTACAGTCACATCGATCTCACTATTCCCTCTGAGTGCTTGGACTGAATCGCTAGTGCATTAGTTTTGGGAACTAAACAAGGTACACATGTGGTAAACTGCAAAGGATTTCCACGACTTACCCTGATACCAAAACAGAAGCCTGTTTTCACCAAGAGATAAAACCGTTTCTAGAGGATATGCCTCACCCAAGTCCTGGGACAATGTTAGCTTGCTCTTTAATACTGGTTGTACAATCATGGAACATGAGACTTACTTCTGCAAATTAAGCAAGGTGTGAAGAGATTTCCATGCTATCTACTTTCATTCACATTTAGTGCCAGCTTTGCCTATTCCTAAAACTACCCCTATCTCTATCCCCAAGTATAGCCTTATCCATATCTCTGCCACACTACCTTATCTAAACCTAGCATAAAATGAACCCCAAAGTCAGTATTCCTCACCCAGGGAGACAATACAAAGTGCACCCTAACTGCACCCAAGACCTGGGGCAGAATCAGCTGTCTCTTTAAACCTACTTGAATGAGCATGGCACGTGTGCTTTACTTCTGTGAACTAAGCAGGGTGTGCAGAGATTTTGCTGCTATCTGGCTTCCTTCAGTTTTTGTGCTACCTTAGCCTATCTCTAAAATTCGCCTTTATTCTTATGCAAGCATGACCTGGGGCTGTCGCAGCTTACTCTTTAAACCTACTTGAATGAGCATGGCACATATGCTTTACTTCTGTGTAATAAGCAGTGTGTGCAGAGATTTTGCTGCTATCTGCTTTGCTTCAGTTTTTGTGCCAGCTTTTCTATCACTAAAACTAACACTTTCTCTATATTGCAGAATGACCTGGAGCTGTAGCAGCTTACTCTTTAAACCTACTTGAATGACCATGGCGCATGTGCTTTACTTCTGGGAAATAAGCAAGATGTGCAGAGATTTTCTTGCTATCTGCTTTCATTCACTTTTAGTGCCTGCTTGGCCTATCCCTGGAACTAACCCATTCTTCATATGCAAGAATGACCTGGGCCTGTAGCAGCTTACTCTTTAAACCTACTTGAATGAGCATGGCACATGTACTTTACTTCTGTTAACTAAGCAGGGTGTGCAGAGATTTTCCTGCTATCTGCTTTCCTTCAGTTTTTGTGTCAGGATTGTCTTTAACCACTTGCATACCCCTTTCCAAATCCTTACTGCTCTACCCTATATAAACCTATCATAACATGAACCTGCAATTCAATCTTAGCCCACTGTTTAAACTTAGTTCTAGGCTCGAGTTCCTTGTGTTTTACCTTGAAGAACTATGAAGGAAACACACCTCTTTGCTCTCTATGAGCTTTTTTCCTCAGGCACAATGTCTGCATATATGGCTGAGATACCAGAATGAGATGCAAGAATTGAACATTCCCTTCATAGGAAATGCAGTACTCCTTGACAGCAAAACGTTTTCTTCACCAAGCAATCAGGCCTTCTGCTGGATCCTCCTTCCCAGTGAAATGTAATGTGTTTAACCATTCTCATCCTATACCACAGGGGATTTTAGACCTGCTCCTTCTGGGCTCTTATCTACACTCACAATTTTCTCACTCTTCCCACTTAGTGCTGGGGCCGAAACACTAGTGCATTAGGTACACATTTGGTAAACAGCTAAGGCTTTTACCAACTTACACTGCTACTTAAACAGAATGCTGTTTTCACACAGAGAGAAAACTGTTTCCAGAGACAAAGGCTCTCTGAAGTCCTGAGTCAATATCAGCTTGCTCTAAATTCCTAGGTGTATGACGGTGGTACATCTGCTTTACTTCTGCAAAAAAAAGCAAGATGTGCAGAGATTTCCCTACTCTCTGCTTTCATTCACTTTCAGTGCCAGCTTGGTCTATCCCTGAAAGGAAGGCTATCTCTATTCCCAAGTATGACCTGGACAGTGGCAACTAACCCTTTAAACCCAGCTGAAAGACCATGGCATGTCTGCTTTATTTATGTGAACTAAGCCAGATGTGAAGAGATTTTCTTGCTATCTGTTTTCACTCAATTTTAGTGCCTAGTGGGCCTATCCCTGAAACTAACCCATTCTCTATAAGCAGGAAGTACCTGGGCCTGTAGCAGCTTTCTCTTTAAAGCTCCATGAAAGAGCATGGCATTTGTGATCTACTTCTGTGAACTAAGCAGGGTGTGCAGAGATTTTGCTGATATCTGCTTTCCTTCAGTTTTTGTGTTTTTGGCCTATCTCTAAAACCAGCCTTTATTCTATATGCAAGCATAATCTGGGTCTGTAGCAGCTTAATCTTTAAAGCTACTTGAATGAGCTTGGCACATTTGCTTTACTTCTTTGAACTAAGCAGGGTGTGCAGAGACTTTGCTGCTATCTGCTTTCCTTCAGTTTTTGTGCGAACTTGCCTATCTCTAAAACTAGCATTGATTCTATAGGAAGCATAACCTGGGACTGTAGCAGCTTAATCTTTAAAACTACTTGAATGAGCATGGCACATGTGCTTTACTTCTGTGAACTAAGCAGGGTGTGCAGAGATTTTGCTGCTGTCTGCTTTCCTTCCGTTTTTGTGTTTTTGGCCTATCTCTAAAATTAGCCTTTATTCTATATGCAAGCATAATCTGGGGCTGTAGCAGCTTCCTCTTTAAACCTACTTGAATGAGCATGGCATTTTTGCTTTACTTCTGAGACCTAAGCAGGGTGTGCAGAGACTTTGCTGCTATCTGCTTTCCTTCACCTTTGGTGTTTTTGCCTATCTCTAAAACCAGCCTTTATTCTACAGGGAAGGCTAACATGGGGCTGTAGCAGCTTACTCTTTAAACTTACTTGAATGAGCATGGCATTTTTGTTTTACTTCTGTGAGCTAAGCAGGGTGTGCAGAGATTTTGCTGCTATCTGCTTTCCTTTAGTTTTTGTGCTAAATTGCCTCTCTCTGAAACTAGCCTTTATTCTATATGCAAGCATAACCTGGGGCTCTAGCAGCTTACTCTTTAAACCTACTTGAATCAGCATGGCATTTTTGCTTTACTCCTGTGAACTAAGCAGGGTGTGCAGAGATTTTGCTGCTGTTGGCTTTCCTTTAGTTTTTGTGCTAAATTGCCTCTATCTAAAACTAGCCTTTATTCTATATGCAAGCATAAACTGGGGCTGTAGCAGCTTACACTTTAAACCTACTTGAATGAACATGGCACATGTGCTTTACTTCTGTGAAGTAAGGAGGTTGTGCAGAGATTTTGCTGCTATCTGTTTTCCTTCAGTTTTTGTGTTTTTAGCCTATCTATAAAACCAGCCTTTATTCTATATGCAAGGATATCCTGGGGCTCTAGCACCTTACACTTTAAAACTACTTGAATGAGCATGGCACATGTGCTTTACTTCTGTGAATTAGGCAGGTTGAGCATAGATTTTGCTACTATCTAATTTCCTTCAGTTCTGTGCTAACTTGCCTATCTCCAAATCAAGCCTTTATTCTATAGGATATAAATAACCTGGGGCTATAGCAGCATAAACTTTAAAGTTACTTGAATGAGCATGCCACATTTGCTTTACTTCTGATAACTAACCAGGGTGTGCAGAGATTTTGCTGCTATCTGCTGTCCTTCAGTTTTTGTGCTAACATGCCTATCTCAAAAACTAGCCTTTATTCTATATGCAGGCATAACCTGGGGCTGTAGCAGCTAACTCTTTATAATTAGTAGAACGAGTATGGCACATACGCTTTACTACTGTGAACGAAGAAGGATGTGCAGAGATTTTGCTGATACCTCCTTTCCTTCAGTTTTTACGCTAACTTGCCTATCTGAAAACCTAGACTTTACACTATATGAAAGCATAACCTGGGGTATAGAAGCAAACTCTTTAAACCTACGTGAAAAAGCATGGCACATTTGCTTTACTTCTATGAACTAAGCTTTGTATGAAGAGGTTTTCTGGCTATCTCCTTTCCTTCAGATTTTGTGGTAACATTCCTATCTCTAAAACTAGCATTTACTGTATATGAAAGCATAACAGGGGGTATAGCAGCTAACTCTTTAAACCTACTTGAAAGAGGATGGCACATGTGCTTTACTTTTGGGAACTAGCATTGTGTGCAGAGATTTTGCAGCTAACTCCTTTCCTTCAGTTTTGATGCTAACATTCCTATCTCTAAAACTAGCATTTACTATATATGAAAGCTTAACTGGTGGAATAGTAGCTAACTCTTGAAACTTAAATGAAAGAACATGGTACATATGATTTACTTCTGGGAACTAAGCATTGTGTGCAGAGATTTTGTGGCTATCTCCTTTCCTTCAGTTTTTGTTCTAACATGCCAATCTCCAAAACTAGCATTTACTATATAAGAAAGCATACCGGGGGTAGAGCAGCTAACTCTTTAAACCTACCTGGAAGAGGATAGCACATGTGCTGTACCTTAGGGAACTAAGCATTGAGTGCAGAGATTTTGTGGCTATCTCCTTCCTTCAGTTTCTGTGATAATATGAATATCTCTAACACTAGCATTTACACTATGGGAAAGATAAACCGGGGGTATAGCAGCTAACTCTTTAAACCTACCTGAAAAAGCATGGTTCATATGATTTACTTCTGAGAACTAAGCATTATGTGCAGAGAATTTGCAGGTATCTCCTTTCCGTCAGTTTTTCTGTTAACATTCCAATCTCTAAAACTAGCATTTACTATATAGGAAAGCATAACCGAGGGCATAGCAGATAACTCTTTAAACCTAAATGAAGCAACATGGCACATATGATTTATTTCTGAGAATTAAGCATTGTGTGCAAAGATTTTGCAGCTATCTCCTTTCCTTCAGTTTTGTGCTAACATTCCTATCTGTAAAACTACCATTTACTATATAGGAAAGCATAACCGAGGGTATAGCAGCTATCTCTTTAAACCTACATGAAAAAGCATGGTACATATGATTTCCTTCTGAGAACTAAGCATTGTGTGCAGAGATTTTGCACCTGTCTCCTTTCCTTCAGTTTTTCTGCTAACATTCCTATCGCTAAAACTAGCATTTACTATAAAGGAAAGCATAACCAAGGGTATAGCAGCTAACTCTTTAAACCTAAATGAAACAACTAAGTACATATGATATACTTCTGAGAACTAAGCATTGTGTGCAGAGATTTTGCAGCTATCTCCTTTCCTTCAGTTTTTGTGGTAACATTCCCATCTCTAAAACTAGCATTTACACTAAAGGAAAGCATAACCGGGGGTATAGCAGCTAACTCTTTCAACCTACCTGTAAAAGAATGGTACATATGATTTACTTCTGAGAACTAAGCATTGAGTTCAGAGATTTTGTGGCTATCTCCTTTCCTTCAGTTTTTGTGCTAACATTTCTATCTCTAAAAATAGCCTTTACTATATAGGAAACCATAACTGCTGGTATAGCAGCTAATTCTATAAACCTATATGAAACAACATGGCACATATGATTTACTTCTAAGATCTAAGCATTGTGTGTGGAGATTTTGCAGCTATCTCCTTTCCGTCAGTTTTTGTGCAAACATTCCTAAATCTAAAACTAGCATTTGCTATATACGAAAGCATAACCGAGGATATAGCAGCTAAGTCTTTAAACCTACTGAAAAAGCATGGTACATATCATTTACTTCTGAGAACTAAGCATTGTGTGCAGAGATTTTGCAGTTATCTCCTTTCCTTGAGTTTTTGTGCTAACAGTCCGATTTCTAAAACTAGAATTTTGTATATAGGAAAGCATAACCGAGGGTATAGCAGCTAACTCTTTAAACCGAAATGAAACAACATGGCACATATGATTTACTAATGAGAACTAAGCATTGTGTGCAGAGATTTTGCAGCTATCTCCTTTCCTTCAGGATTGTGCTAACTTTCCTATCTCTAAAACCAGCATTTACTATATAGGAAAGCATAACTGAGGGTATAACAGCCAACTCTTTAAACCTACTTGAAAGAGGATGTCACATGAGCTTTACTTTAGGGAACTAAGCATTGACTGCAGAGATTTTGTGGCTATCCCCTTTCCTTCAGTTTTTGTGCTAATATGCCTATGAAAAAACAAGCACTTACAATATAGGAAAGCAAAACCGGGGGAATAGCAGCTAACTCTTTTAACCTAAATGAAACACCATGACACATATGCTTTACTTCTTAGAACTAAGCATTGTGTGGAGATATTTTGCAGCTATCTCCTTTCCTTCAGTTTTTGTGCTAACATTCCTATCTCGAAAACTAGCATTTACTATATAGGAAAGCTTAACCAAGGGTATAGCAGCTAACTCCTTAAAACTAAATGAAACAACATGGCACATATGATTTACTTCTGAGAACTAAGCATTGTGTGCAGAGATTTTGCAGCTATGTCCTTTCCTTCAGTCTTTGTGCTAGCATTCCTATCCCTAAAACTAGCCTTTACTATATAGGAAAGCATAACCGAGGATGTAGCAGCTAACTCTTTAAACCTAAATGAAAAAACATGACACATATGATTTACTTTTGAGAACTAATCATTATGTGCAGAGATTTTGCAGCTATCACCTTTCCTTCAGTTTTTGTGCTAGCATTCCTATCTCTAAAACTAGCATTTTCTATATAGGAAATCATAACCGAGGGTATAGCAGGAAACTCTTTAAACGTAAATGAAGCAACATGACACATATGATTTACTTATGAGAAGTAAGCATTCTGTGCAGAGATTTTGCAGCTATCGCCTTTCCTTCAGTTTTTGGGCTAGCATTCCTTTCCCTAAAACCAGCCTTTACTATAGAGGAAAGCATAAACGAGGGTATAGCAGCTAACTCTTTAAACCTAAGTGAAACAACATGGCACATATGATTTACTTCTGAGAACTAAGCATTGTGTGCAGAGATTTTGCAGCGATCTACTTTCCTTCAGTTTTTGTGTTAACATTCCTATGTCTAAAACTATCATTTACTATAAGGAAAACATAACCGAGGGTATAGCAGCTAACTCTTTAAAAGTAAATGAAAGAACATGACACATATGATTTACTTCTGAGAACTAAGCATTGAGAGCAAAGATTTTGCAGCTATCTCCTTTCCTTCAGTTTTTGTGACAACATTCATATCTCTAAAAGTGGCATTTACTATATACAAAAAATAACCGAGTGTATAGCAGCCAACTCTTTAAACCTAAATGAAACAACATGGCACACATGATTTTCTTCTGAGAACTATGCATTGTGTGAAGAGATTTTGCAGGTATCACCTTTCCTTCAGTTTTTGTGCTAACATTCTTATCTCTAAAACTAGCATATACTACATAGGAAAGCATAACTGAGGGTATAGCACCTAACTCTTTAAAACAACATGGCACATATGATTTACTTCTGAGAACTAAACATTGTGTGTAGAGATTTTGTAGCTATCTCATTTCCTTCAGTTTTTGTGCTAACTTTCCTATCTCTAAAACTAACATTTACTATATAGGAAAGCATAACCGAGCGTAAAGCCGCTAACTCTTTAAACGTATTTGAAGCAGGATGTCACATGTGCTTTACTTTAGGGAAGAAAGCATTGAGTGCAGAGATTTTGCAGCTATCTGCTTTCCTTCAGTTTTTGTGCTAACATTCCTATGTCTAAAACTAGCATTTACATTATGGGAAAGCATTACCACGGGTATAGCACCTAACTCTTTAAACCTAAATGAAACAGCATGGCACCTATGATTTACTTCTGAGAACTAAGCATTCTGTGCAGAGATTTTGCAGCTATCTCCTTTGCTTCAGTTTTTGTGCTAACATTCCTACATCTGAAACTAGCATTTACACTATAGGATAGCATTACCACGGGTATAGCACCTAACTCTTTAAACCTAAATGAAACAACATGGCACATATGATTTACTTCAGAGAAGTAAGCATTGTGTGCAGAGATTTTGCAGCTATCTCCTTTCCTTCAGTTTTTGTGCTAACATTCATATCTCTCATACTAGCATTTCCTATATAGGAAAGCATAAACGAGGGTATAGCACCTAAGTCTTTAAACCTAAATGAAACAACATGGCACATATGATTTACTTCTGAGAACTAAGCATTGTGTGCAGAGGTTTTGCAGCTATCTCCTTTCCTTTAGTTTTTGTGCTAACATTCGTATCTCTAAAACTAGCATTTCCTATATAGGAAAGCATAACCGAGGGTATAGCACCTCACTCTTTAAACCTAAATGAAACAACATGGCACATATGATTTCCTTCTGAAAACTAAGCATTGTGTGCAGAGATTTTAAAGCTATCTCCTTTCCTTCAGTTTTGTGCTAACATTCCTATGTCTAAAACTAGCATTTACACTATAGGAAAGCTTTACCGCGGGTATAGCACCTAACTCTTTAAACCTAAATGAAACAACATGGCACATATGATTTACGTCTGAAAACTAAGCATTGTATGCAGAGATTTTGCAGCTATCTGCTTTCCTTCAGTTTTTGTGTTAACATTTGTATCTCCAGAACTAGCATTTCTTATACAGGAAAGCATAACCGAGGGTATAGCACCTAACTCTTTAAACCTAAATGAAACAACATGGCACATATGATTTACTTCTGAGAACTAAGCATTGTGTGCAGAGGTTTGGCAGCTATCTCCTTTCCTTCAGTTTTTGTGCTAACATTCCTATATCAGAACCTAGCATTTACACTATAGGATAGGATTACCGCGGGTATAGCACCTAACTCTTTAAACCTAAATGAAACAACATGGTACATATGATTTACTTCTGAGAACTAACCATTGTGTGCAGAGATTTTTCAGCTATCTCCTTTCCTTCAGTTTTTGTGCTAACATTCCTATGTCTAAAACTAGCTTTTACACCATAGGAAAGCATTACCGCGGGTATAGCACCTAACTCTTTAAACCTAAATGAAACAACATGGCACATATGATTTACTTCTGAGAACTAAGCAATGTGTGCAGAGATTTTGCAGATATCTCCATTCCTTCAGTTTTAGTGCTAACATTTGTATCTCCATAACTAGCATTTCCTATACAGGAAAGCATAACCGAGGGTATAGCACCTAACTCTTTAAACCTAAATGAAACAACATGGCACATATGATTTACGACTGAGTACTGAGCATTGTGTGCAGAGGTTTTGCAGCTATCTCACTTCCTTCAGTTTTTGTGCTAACATTCGTATCTCTAAAACTAGCCTTTCCTATATAGGAAAGCATAACCGAGGGTATAGCACCTAACTCTTTAAACCTAAATGAAACAACATGGCACATATGATTTACTTCTGAGAAGTAAGCAGTGTGTGCAGAGATTTTGCAGCTATCTCCTTTCCTTCAGTTTTTGTGCTAACATTCGTATCTCCAGAACTAGCATTTCCTATACAGGAAAGTATAACCGAGGTTATAGCACCTAACTCTTTAAACCTAAATGAAACAACATGGCACATATGATTTACTTCTGAGAACTAAGCATGGTGTGCAGAGATTTTGCAGCTATCTCCTTTCCTTCAGTTTTTGTGGTAACGTTCGTATCTCCAGAACTACAATTTCCTATACAGGAAAGCATAACTGAGGGTATAGCACCTAACTCTTTAAACCTATATGAAACAACATGGCACATATGATTTACTTCTGAGAAGTAAGCATTGTGTGCAGAGATTTTGCAGCTATCTCCTTTCCTTCAGTTTTTGTGCTAACATTCGTATCTCTTAAACTAGCATTCCCTATATAGGAAAGCATAAACGAGGGTATAGCACCTAAGTGTTTAAACCTAAATGAAACCACATGGCACATATGATTTACTTCAGAGAACTAAGCATTGTGTGCAGAGATTTTTCAGCTATCTCCTTTCCTTCAGTTTTTGTGCTAACATTCCTAAGTCTAAAACTAGCTTTTACACTATAGGAAAGCATTACCGCCGGTATAGCACCTAACTCTTTAAACCTAAATGAAACAACATGGCACATATAATTTACTTCTGAGAACTAAGCATTGTGTGCAGGGATTTTGCAGCTATCTGCTTTCATTCAGTTTTTGTGCTAACATTTGTATCTCCAGAACTAGCATTTCTTATACAGGAAAGCATAACCGAGGGTATAGCACCTAACTCTTTATACCTAAATGAAACAACATGGCACATATGATTTACTTCTGAGAACTAAGCATTGTGTGCAGAGATTTGGCAGCTATCTCCTTTCCTTCAGTTTTTGTGCTAACATTCCTATGTCTAAAACTAGCATTTACACTTTAGGAAAGCATTACCACGGGTATTGCACCTAACTCTTTAAACCTAATTGAAAAAACATGGCACATATGATTTACTTCTGAGAACTAAGCATTGTGTGCAGAGATTTTGCAGCTATCTCCTTTCCTTCAGTTTTTGTGCTAACATTCGTATCTCCAGAACTAGCATTTCTTATACAGGAAAGCATAACCGAGGGTATAGCACCTAACTATTTAAACATAAATGAAACAACATGGCACATATGATTTACTTCTGAGAACTAAGCATTGTGTGCAGAGGTTTTGCAGCTATCTCCTTTCCTTCAGTTATTGTGCTAACATTCGTATCTCTAAAACTAGCATTTCCTATATAGGAAAGCATAACCGAGGGTATAGCACCTAACTCTTTAAACCGAAATGAAACAACATGGCAAATATGATTTACTTCTGAGAACTAAGCATTGTGTGCAGAGATTTTGCAGCTATCTCCTTTCCTTCAGTTTTTGTGCTAACATTCCTTATCTGAAACTCGCATTTACATTATAGGATAGCATTACCGCGGGTATAGCACCTAACTCTTTAAACCTAAATGAAACAACATGGCACATATTATTTACTTCTGAGAACTAAACATTGTGTGCAGAGATTTTGCAGCTATCTCCTTTCCTTCAGTTTTTGTGCTAACATTCCTATGTCTAAAACTAGCTTTTACACTATAGGAAAGCATTACCTCGGGTATAGCACCTAACTCTTTAAAGCTAAATGAAACAACATGGCACATATGATTTACTTCTGAGAACTAAGCAATGTGTGCAGAGATTTTGCAGCTATCTCCTTTCCTTCAGTTTTAGTGCTAACATTCATATCTCCAGAACTAGCATTTCCTATACAGGAAAGCATAACCGAGGGTATAGCACCGAACTCTTTTAACCTAAATGAAACAACATGGCACATATGATTTACTTCTTAGAACTAACCATTGTGTGCAGAGATTTTGCAGCTATCTCCTTTCCTTCAGTTTTTGTGCTAACATTCGTATGTCTCATACTAGCATTTCCTATATAGGAAAGCATACCCGAGGGTATAGCACCTAAGTCTTTAAACATAAATGAAACAACATGGCACATATGATTTACTTCCGAGAACTAAGCATTGTGTGCAGAGGTTTTGCAGCTATCTCCTTTCCTTCAGTTTTTGTGCTAACATTCGTATCTCTAAAACTAGCATTTCCTATATAGGAAAGCATCACCGAGGGTATAGCACCTCACTCTATAAACCTAAATGAAACAACATGGCACATATGATTTCCTTCTGAAAACTAAGCATTGTGTGCAGAGATTTTTCAGCTATCTCCTTTCCTTCAGTTTTTGTGCTAACATTCCTATGTCTAAAACTAGCATTTACACTATAGGAAAGCATTACCACGGGTATAGCACCTAACTCTTTAAACCTAAATGAAAAAGCATGGCACATATGATTTACTCCTGAGAACTAAGCACTGTGTGCAGAGATTTTGCAGCTATCTCCTTTCCTTCAGTTTTGGTGCTAACATTCGTACCTCTTAAACTAGCATTTCCTATATAGGAAAGCATAACCGCGGGTATAGCACCTAAGTCTTTAAACCAAAATGAAACAACAAGGGACATATGATTTACTTCCGAGAACTAAGCATTGTGTGCAGAGGTTTTGCAGCTATCTCCTTTCCTTCAGTTTTTGTGCTAACATTCGTATCTCTAAAACTAGCATTTCCTATATAGGAAAGCATTACCGCGGGGAAAGCACCTAACTTTTTAACCTAAATGAAACAACATGGCACCTATGATTTACTTCTGAGAACTAAGCATTGTGTGCAGAGATTTTGCAGCTATCTCCTTTTCTTCAGTTTTAGTGCTAACATTCGTATCTGCAGAACTAGCATTTCCTATACAGTAAAGCATAACCGAGGTTATAGCACCTAACTCTTTAAACCTACATGAAATAACATGGCACATATTATTTACTTCTGTGAACTAAGCATTGTGTGCAGAGATTTTGCAGCCAACTCCTTTCCTTCAGTTTTAGTGCTAACCTTCGTATCTCTAGAACTAGCATTTCCTATACTGTAAAGCATAACCAAGGGTATAGCACCTAACTCTTTAAACCTACATGAAATAACATGGCACATATTATTTACTTCTGAGAACTAAGCATTGTGTGCAGAGATTTTGCAGCTATCTCCTTTACTTCAGTTTTTGTGCTAACATTGCTATATCTGAAACTAGCATTTACACTACAGGATAGCATTACCGCGGGTATAGCACCTAACTCCTTAAACCTAAATGAAACAACATGGCATATATGATTAATTCTGAGAACTAAGCATTGTGTGCAGAGATTTTGCAGCTATCCCCTTTCCTTCAGTTTTAGTGCTAACATTCATATCTCGAGAACTAGCATTTCCTATACAGGAAAGCATAACCGAGGGTATAGCACCTAACTCTTTAAACCTAAATGAAACAACATGGCACATATGATTTACTTCTTAGAACTAACCATTTTGTGCAGAGATTTTGCAGCTCTCTCCTTTCCTTCAGTTTTTGTGCTAACATTCGTATCTCTCATACTAGCATTTCCTATATAGGAAAGCATAACAGAGGGTATAGCAGCTAAGTGTTTAAACCTAAATGAAACAACATGGCACATATGATTTACTTCCGAGAACTAAGCATTGTGTGCAGAGGTTTTGCAGCTATCTCCTTTCCTTCAGTTTTTGTGCTAACATTCGTATCTCTAAAACTAGCATTTCCTATATAGGAAAGCATAACCGAGGGTATAGCACCTAACTCTTTAAACCTAAATGAAACAACATGGCACATATGATTTACTTCCGAGAACTAAGCATTGTGTGCAGAGGTTTTGCAGCTATCTCCTTTCCTTCAGTTTTTGTGCTAACATTCCTATATCAGAACCTAGCATTTACACTATAGGATAGGATTACCGCGGGTATAGCACCTAACTCTTTAAACCTAAATGAAACAACATGGTACATATGATTTACTTCTGAGAATTAACCATTGTGTGCAGAGATTTTTCAGCTATCTCCTTTCCTTCAGTTTTTGTGCTAACATTCCTATGTCTAAAACTAGCTTTTACACTATAGGAAAGCATTACCTCGGTATAGCACCTAACTCTTTAAACCTAAATGAAACAACATGGCACATATGATTTACTTTTGAGAACTCAGCAATGTGTGCAGAGATTTTGCAGCTATCTCCTTTCCTTCAGTTTTAGTGCTAACATTCATATCTCCAGAACTAGCATTTGCTATACAGGAAAGCATAACCGAGGGTACAGCACCTAACTCTTTAAACCTAAATGAAACAACATGGCACATATGATTTACTTCTTAGAACTAACCATTGTGTGCAGAGATTATGCAGCTATCTCCTTACCCTCAGTTTTAGTGCTAACATTCGTATCTCCAGAACTAGCATGTCCTATACAGGAAAGCATAACCGAGGGTATAGCACCTAACTCTTAAACCTGAATGAAACAACATGGCACATATGATTTACTTCTGAGAAGTAAGCATTGTGTGCAGAGATTTTGCAGCTATCTCCTTTCCTTCAGTTTTTGTGCTAACATTAGTATCTCCAGACCCAACCTTTCCTGTACAGGAGAGCATAACCGAGGGTATAGCACCTAACTCTTTAAACCTAAATGAAACAACATGGCACATATGATTTACTTCTGAGAACTAAGCGTTGTGTGCAGAGATTTTGCAGGTATCTCCTTTCCTTCAGTTTTTGTGCTAACGTTCGTATCTCCAGAACTACAATTTCCTATACAGGGAAGCATAACCGAGGGTATAGTCCCTAACTCTTTAAACCTATATGAAACAACATGGCACATATGATTTACTTCTGAGAAGTAAGCATTGTGTGCAGAGATTTTGCAGCTATCTCCTTTCCTTCAGTTTTTGTGCTAACATTCCTATGTCGAAACCTAGCATTTACACTATAGGAAAGTATTACCACGGGTATAGCACCTGACTCTTTAAACCTAAATGAAAAAACATGGCACATATGATTTACTTCTGAGAACTAAGCATTGTGTGCAGAGATTTGGCAGCTATCTCCTTTCCTTCAGTTTTTGTGCTAACATTCGTATCTCTTAAACTAGCATTCCCTATATAGGAAAGCATAACCGAGGGTATAGCACCTAAGTGTTTAAACGTAAATGAAACCACATGGCACATATGATTTACTTCTGAGAACTAAGCATGGTGTGCAGAGATTTTTTAGCTATCTCCTTTCCTTCAGTTTTTGTGCTAATATTCCTATGTCTAAAACTAGCATTTACACTGTAGGAAAGCATTACCGCGGGTATAGCACCTAACTCTTTAAACCTAAATGAAACAACATGGCACCTATAATTTACTTCTGAGAACTAAGCATTGTGTGTAGGGATTTTGCAGCTATCTGCTTTCCTTCAGTTTTTGTGCTAACATTTGTATCTCCAGAACTAGCATTTCTTATACAGGAAAGCATAACCGAGGGTATTGCACCTAACTCTTTAAACCTAAATGAAACAACATGGCACATATGATTTATTTCTGAGAACTAAGCATTGTGTGCACAGTTTTTGCAGCTATCTCCTTTCCTTCAGTTTTTGTGATAACATTCCTATATCTGAACCTAGCATTTACACTATAGGATAGCATTACCGCGGGTATAGCACCTAACTCTTTAAACCTAAATGAAACAACATGGCACATGTGATTTACTTCTGAGAACTAAGCATTGTGTGCAGAGATTTTGCAGCTATCTCCTTTCCTTCAGTTTTTGTGCTAACATTCCTATGTCTAAAACTAGCATTTACACTATAGGAAAGCATTACCACGGGTATAGCACCTAACTCTTTAAACCTAAATGAAAAAATATGGCACATATGATTTACTTCTGAGAACTAAGCATTGTGTGCAGAGATTTTGCAGCTATCTCCTTTCCTTCAGTTTTAGTGCTAACATTCGTATCTCCAGAACTAGCATTTCCTATACAGGAAAGCATAACCGAGGGTATAGCACCTAACTCTTTAAACCTAAATGAAACAACATGGCACATATGATTTACTTCTTAGAACTAACCGTTGTGTGCAGAGATATTGCAGCTATCTCGTTTCCTTCAGTTTTTGTGCTAACATTCGTATCTCTCATACTAGCATTTCCTATATAGGAAAGCATAACCGAGGGTATAGCACCTAAGTCTTTAAACCTAAATGAAACAACATGGCACATATGATTTACGTCTGAGAACTAAGCATTGTATGCAGAGATTTTGCAGCTATCTGCTTTCCTTCAGTTTTTGTGCTAACATTTGTATCTCCAGAACTAGCATTTTTTATACAGGAAAGAAAACCGAGGGTATAGCACCTAACTCTTTAAACCTAAATGAAACAACATGGCACCTATGATTTACTTCTAAGAACTAAGCATTGTGTGCAGAGATTTGCAGCTATCTCCTTTCCTTCAGTTTTTGTGCGAACATTCGTTTCTCCAGAACTAGCATTTCTTATACAGGAAAGCATAACCGAGGGTATAGCACCTAACTCTTTAAACCTAAATGAAACAACATGGCACATATGATTTACTTCTGAGAACTAAGCGTTGTGTGCAGAGATTTTGCAGGTATCTCCTTTCCTTCAGTTTTTGTGCTAACGTTCGTATCTCCAGAACTACAATTTCCTATACAGGGAAGCATAATCGAGGGTATAGTCCCTAACTCTTTAAACCTATATGAAACAACATGGCACATATGATTTACTTCTGAGAAGTAAGCATTGTGTGCAGAGATTTTGCAGCTATCTCCTTTCCTTCAGTTTTTGTGCTAACATTCCTATGTCGAAACCTAGCATTTACACTATAGGAAAGTATTACCACGGGTATAGCACCTGACTCTTTAAACCTAAATGAAAAAACATGGCACATATGATTTACTTCTGAGAACTAAGCATTGTGTGCAGAGATTTGGCAGCTATCTCCTTTCCTTCAGTTTTTGTGCTAACATTCGTATCTCTTAAACTAGCATTCCCTATATAGGAAAGCATAACCGAGGGTATAGCACCTAAGTGTTTAAACGTAAATGAAACCACATGGCACATATGATTTACTTCTGAGAACTAAGCATGGTGTGCAGAGATTTTTTAGCTATCTCCTTTCCTTCAGTTTTTGTGCTAATATTCCTATGTCTAAAACTAGCATTTACACTGTAGGAAAGCATTACCGCGGGTATAGCACCTAACTCTTTAAACCTAAATGAAACAACATGGCACCTATAATTTACTTCTGAGAACTAAGCATTGTGTGTAGGGATTTTGCAGCTATCTGCTTTCCTTCAGTTTTTGTGCTAACATTTGTATCTCCAGAACTAGCATTTCTTATACAGGAAAGCATAACCGAGGGTATTGCACCTAACTCTTTAAACCTAAATGAAACAACATGGCACATATGATTTATTTCTGAGAACTAAGCATTGTGTGCACAGTTTTTGCAGCTATCTCCTTTCCTTCAGTTTTTGTGCTAACATTCCTATATCTGAACCTAGCATTTACACTATAGGATAGCATTACCGCGGGTATAGCACCTAACTCTTTAAACCTAAATGAAACAACATGGCACATGTGATTTACTTCTGAGAACTAAGCATTGTGTGCAGAGATTTTGCAGCTATCTCCTTTCCTTCAGTTTTTGTGCTAACATTCCTATGTCTAAAACTAGCATTTACACTATAGGAAAGCATTACCACGGGTATAGCACCTAACTCTTTAAACCTAAATGAAAAAATATGGCACATATGATTTACTTCTGAGAACTAAGCATTGTGTGCAGAGATTTTGCAGCTATCTCCATTCCTTCAGTTTTAGTGCTAACATTCGTATCTCCAGAACTAGCATTTCCTATACAGGAAAGCATAACCGAGGGTATAGCACCTAACTCTTTAAACCTAAATGAAACAACATGGCACATATGATTTACTTCTTAGAACTAACCGTTGTGTGCAGAGATATTGCAGCTATCTCGTTTCCTTCAGTTTTTGTGCTAACATTCGTATCTCTCATACTAGCATTTCCTATATAGGAAAGCATAACCGAGGGTATAGCACCTAAGTCTTTAAACCTAAATGAAACAACATGGCACATATGATTTACGTCTGAGAACTAAGCATTGTATGCAGAGATTTTGCAGCTATCTGCTTTCCTTCAGTTTTTGTGCTAACATTTGTATCTCCAGAACTAGCATTTTTTATACAGGAAAGAAAACCGAGGGTATAGCACCTAACTCTTTAAACCTAAATGAAACAACATGGCACCTATGATTTACTTCTAAGAACTAAGCATTGTGTGCAGAGATTTGCAGCTATCTCCTTTCCTTCAGTTTTTGTGCGAACATTCGTTTCTCCAGAACTAGCATTTCTTATACAGGAAAGCATAACCGAGGGTATAGCACCTAACTCTTTAAACCTAAATGAAACAACATGGCACATATGATTTACTTCTGAGAACTAACCATTGTGTGCAGAGATTTTTCAGCTATCTCCTTTCCTTCAGTTTTTGTGCTAACATTCCTATGTCTAAAACTAGCTTTTACACTATAGGAAAGCATTACGTGGGTTATAGCACGTAACTCTTTAAACCTAAATGAAACAACATGGCACATATGATTTACTTCCGAGAACTAAGCATTGTGTGCAGAGGTTTTGCAGCTATCTCCTTTCCTTCAGTTTTTGTGCTAACATTCGTATCTCTAAAACTAGCATTTCCTATATAGGAAAGCATAACCGAGGGAATAGCACCTCACTCTTTAAACTTAAATGAAAGAACATGGCACATATGATTTCCTTCTGATAACTAAGCATTGTGTGCAGAGATTTTTCAGCTATCTCCTTTCCTTCAGTTTTTGTGCTAACATTCCTATGTCTAAAACTAGCATTTACACTATAGGAAAGCATTACCGCGGGTATAGCACCTAACTCTTTAAACCTAAATCAAACAACATGGCACCTATGATTTACTTCTGAGAACTAAGCATTGTGTGCAGAGATTTTGCAGCTATCTCCTTTCCTTCAGTTTTTGTGCTAACATTCGTATCTCCAGAACTAGCATTTCTTATACAGGAAAGCATAACCGAGGGTATAGCACCTAACTCTTTAAACCTAAATGAAACAACATGGCACATATGATTTACTTCTGAGAACTAAGCGTTGTGTGCAGAGACTTTGCAGGTATCTCCTTTCCTTCAGTTTTTTTGGTAAAGTTCGTATCTCCAGAACTACAATTTCCTATAGAGGAAAGCATAACCGAGGGTATAGCACCTAACTCTTTAAACGTATATGAAACAACATGGCACATATGATTTACTTAAGAGAACTAAGCATTGTGTGCAGAGGTTTTGCAGCTACCTCCTTTCCTTCAGTTTTTTTGGTAACAGTCGTATCTCTAAAACTAGCATTTCCATTATAGGAAAGCATAACCAAGGGTATATCACCTCACTCTTTAAACCTAAATGAAACAACATGGCACATATGATTTCCTTCTGAAAACTAAGCATTGTGTGCATAGATTTTTCAGCTATCTCCTTTCCTTCAGTTTTTGTGCTAACATTCCTCTGTCTAAAACAAGCTTTTACACTATAGGAAAGCATTACCGCGGGTATAGCACCTTCTCTTTAAACCTAAAAGAAAAAGCATGGCACATATGATTTACTTCCGAGAACTAAGCATTGTGTGCAGAGATTATGCAGCTATCTCCTTACCCTCAGTTTTAGTGCTAACATTCGTATCTCCAGAACTAGCATTTCCTATACAGGAAAGCATAACCGAGGGTATAGCACCTAACTCTTAAACCTGAATGAAACAACATGGCACATATGAATTACTTCTGAGAAGTAAGCATTGTGTGCAGAGATTTTGCAGCTATCTGCTTTCCTTCAGTTTTTGTGCTAACATTAGTATCTCCAGACCCAACCTTTCCTGTACAGGAGAGCATAACCGAGGGTATAGCACCTAACTCTTTAAACCTAAATGAAACAACATGGCACATATGATTTACTTCTGAGAACTAAGCGTTGTGTGCAGAGATTTTGCCGGTATCTCCTTTCCTTCAGTTTTTGTGCTAACGTTCGTATCTCCAGAACTACAATTTCCTATACAGGGAAGCATAACCGAGGGTATAGTCCCTAACTCTTTAAACCTATATGAAACAACATGGCACATATGATTTACTTCTGAGAAGTAAGCATTGTGTGCAGAGATTTTGCAGCTATCTCCTTTCCTTCAGTTTTTGTGCTAACATTCCTATGTCGAAACCTAGCATTTACACTATAGGAAAGTATTACCACGGGTATAGCACCTGACTCTTTTAACCTAAATGAAAAAACATGGCACATATGATGTACTTCTGAGAACTAAGCATTGTGTGCAGAGATTTGGCAGCTATCTCCTTTCCTTCAGTTTTTGTGCTAACATTCGTATCTCTTAAACTAGCATTCCCTATATAGGAAAGCATAACCGAGGGTATAGCACCTAAGTGTTTAAACGTAAATGAAACCACATGGCACATATGATTTACTTCTGAGAACTAAGCATGGTGTGCAGAGATTTTTTAGCTATCTCCTTTCCTTCAGTTTTTGTGCTAATATTCCTATGTCTAAAACTAGCATTTACACTGTAGGAAAGCATTACCGTGGGTATAGCACCTAACTCTTTAAACCTAAATGAAACAACATGGCACCTATAATTTACTTCTGAGAACTAAGCATTGTGTGTAGGGATTTTGCAGCTATCTGCTTTTCTTCAGTTTTTGTGCTAACATTTGTATCTCCAGAACTAGCATTTCTTATACAGGAAAGCATAACCGAGGGTATTGCACCTAACTCTTTAAACCTAAATGAAACAACATGGCACATATGATTTATTTCTGAGAACTAAGCATTGTGTGCACAGTTTTTGCAGCTATCTCCTTTCCTTCAGTTTTTGTGCTAACATTCCTATATCTGAACCTAGCATTTACACTATAGGATAGCATTACCGCGGGTATAGCACCTAACTCTTTAAACCTAAATGAAACAACATGGCACATGTGATTTACTTCTGAGAACTAAGCATTGTGTGCAGAGATTTTGCAGCTATCTCCTTTCCTTCAGTTTTTGTGCTAACATTCCTATGTCTAAAACTAGCATTTACACTATAGGAAAGCATTACCACGGGTATAGCACCTAACTCTTTAAACCTAAATGAAAAAATATGGCACATATGATTTACTTCTGAGAACTAAGCATTGTGTGCAGAGATTTTGCAGCTATCTCCTTTCCTTCAGTTTTGGTGCTAACATTCGTATCTCTAAAACAAGCATTTCCTATATAGGAAAGCATAACCGCGGGAATAGCACCTAAGACTTTAAACCAAAATGAAACAACAAGGGACATATGATTTACTTCTGAGAACTAAGCACTGTGTGCAGAGGTTTTGCAGCTATCTCCTTTCCTTCAGTTTTGTGCTAACATTCGTATCTCTAAAACCAGCATTTCCTATATAGGAAAGCATAACCGAGGGTATAGCACCTAACTCTTTAAATTTAAATGAAACAACATGACACATATGATTTCCTTCTGATAACTAAGCGTTGTATGCAGAGATTTTTCAGCTATCTCCTTTCCTTCAGTTTTGGTGCTAACATTCCTATGTCTAAAATTAGCATTTACACTATAGGAAAGCATTACCGCGGGTATAGGATTTAACTTTTTAAACCTAAATGAAACAACATGGCACCTATGATTTACTTCTGAGAACTAAGCATTGTGTGCAGAGATTTTGCAGCTATCTCCTTTCCTTCAGTTTTAGTGCTAACATTCGTATCTCCAGAACTAGCATTTCCTATACAGTAAAGCATAACCGAGGTTATAGCACCTAACTCTTTAAACCTACATGAAATAACATGGCACATATGATTTCCTTCTGAGAACTAAGCATTGTGTGCAGAGATTTTGCAGCTATCTCCTTTCCTTCAGTTTTAGTGCTAACATTCGTATCTCCAGAACTAGCATTTCCTATACAGGAAAGCATAACCGAGGGTATAGCACCTAACTCTTTAAACCTAAATGAAACAACATGGCACATATGATTTACTTCTTAGAACTAACTGTTGTGTGCAGAGATATTGCAGCTATCTCGTTTCCTTCAGTTTTTGTGCTAACATTCGTATCTCTCATACTAGCATTTCCTATATAGGAAAGCATAACCGAGGGTATAGCACCTAAGTCTTTAAACCTAAATGAAACAACATGGCACATATGATTTACGTCTGAGAACTAAGCATTGTATGCAGAGATTTTGCAGCTATCTGCTTTCCTTCAGTTTTTGTGCTAACATTTGTATCTCCAGAACTAGCATTTTTTATACAGGAAAGAAAACCGAGGGTATAGCACCTAACTCTTTAAACCTAAATGAAACAACATGGCACCTATGATTTACTTCTAAGAACTAAGCATTGTGTGCAGAGATTTTGCAGCTATCTCCTTTCCTTCAGTTTTTGTGCGAACATTCGTTTCTCCAGAACTAGCATTTCTTATACAGGAAAGCATAACCGAGGGTATAGCACCTAACTCTTTAAACCTAAATGAAACAACATGGCACATATGATTTACTTCTGAGAACTAAGCATTGTGTGCAGAGGTTTTGCATCTATCTCCTTTCCTTCAGTTTTTGTGCTAACATTCCTATATCAGAACCTAGCATTTACACTATAGTATAGGATTACCGCGGTTATAGCACCTAACTCTTTAAACCTAAATGAAACAACATGGCACATATGATTTACTTCTGAGAACTAACCATTGTGTGCAGAGATTTTTCAGCCATCTCCTTTCCTTCAGTTTTTGTGCTAACATTCCTATGTCTAAAACTAGCTTTTACACTATAGGAAAGCATTACGTGGGTTATAGCACGTAACTCTTTAAACCTAAATGAAACAACATGGCACATATGATTTACTTCTGAGAACTAAGCATTGTGTGCAGAGGTTTTGCAGCTATCTCCTTTCCTTCAGTTTTTGTGCTAACATTCGTATCTCTAAAACTAGCATTTCCTATATAGGAAAGCATAACCGAGGGTATAGCACCTCACTCTTTAAACTTAAATGAAAGAACATGGCACATATGATTTCCTTCTGATAACTAAGCATTGTGTGCAGAGATTTTTCAGCTATCTCCTTTCCTTCAGTTTTTGTGCTAACATTCCTATGTCTAAAACTAGCATTTACACTATAGGAAAGCATTACCGTGGGTATAGCACCTAACTCTTTAAACCTAAATGAAACAACATGGCACCTATGATTTACTTCTGAGAACTAAGCATTGTGTGCAGACATTTGGCAGCTATCTCCTTTCCTTCAGTTTTTGTGCTAACATTCGTATCTCCAGAACTAGCATTTCTTATACAGGAAAGCATAACCGAGGGTATAGCACCTAACTCTTTAAACCTAAATGAAACAACATGGCACATATGATTTACTTCTGAGAACTAAGCGTTGTGTGCAGAGACTTTGCAGGTATCTCCTTTCCTTCAGTTTTTTTGGTAACGTTCGTATCTCCAGAACTACAATTTCCTATAGAGGAAAGCATAACCGAGGGTATAGCACCTAACTCTTTAAACGTATATGAAACAACATGGCACATATGATTTACTTAAGAGAACTAAGCATTGTGTGCACAGTTTTTGCAGCTATCTCCTTTCCTTCAGTTTTTTTGCTAACAGTCGTATCTCTAAAACTAGCATTTCCAATATAGGAAAGCATAACCAAGGGTATAGCACCTCACTCTTTAAACCTAAATGAAACAACATGGCATATATGATTTCCTTCTGAAAACTAAGCATTGTGTGCATAGATTTTTCAGCCATCTCCTTTCCTTCAGTTTTTGTGCTAACATTCCTCTGTCTAAAACTAGCTTTTACACTATAGGAAAGAATTACCGCGGGTATAGCACCTAACTCATTAAACCTAAATGAAACAACATGGCACCTAGGATTTACTTCTGAGAACTAAGCATTGTGTGCAGAGATTTTGCAGCTATCTCCTTTCCTTCAGTTTTTGTGCCAACATTCGTATCTCCAGAACTAGCATTTCTTATACAGGAAAGCATAACCGAGGGTATAGCACCTAACTCTTTAAACCTAAATGAAACAACATGGGACATATGATTTACTTCTGAGAACTAAGCATTGTGTGCAGAGGTTTTGCAGCTATCCCCTATCCTTCAGTTTTTGTGCTAACATTCCTATATCAGAACCTAGCATTTACACTATAGGATAGGATTACCGCGGGTATAGCACCTAACCCTTTAAACCTAAATGAAACAACATGGCACATATAATTTACTTCTGAGAACTAAGCCTTGTGTGCAGAGATTTTGCAGCTATCTCCTTTCCTTCAGTTTTTGTGCTAACATTCGTATCTCCAGAACTAGCATTTCTTATACAGGAAAGCATAACAGAGGGTATAGCACCTAACTCTTTAAACCTAAATGAAACAACATGGGACATATGATTTACTTCTGAGAACTAAGCATTGTGTGCAGAGGTTTTGCAGCTATCCCCTTTCCTTCAGTTTTTGTGCTAACATTCCTATATCAGAACCTAGCATTTACAATATAGGATAGGATTACCGCGGGTATAGCACCTAACTCTTTAAACCTAAATGAAACAACATGGCACATATAATTTACTTCTGAGAACTAACCATTCTGTGCAGAGATTTTTCAGCCATCTCCTTTCCTTCAGTTTTTGTGCTAACATTCCTATGTCTAAAACAACTTTTACACTATAGGAAAGCATTTCCTCGCGTATAGCACCTAACTCTTTAAACCTAAATGAAACAACATGGCACATATGATTTACTTCTGAGAACTAAGCAATGTGTGCAGAGATTTTGCAGCTATCTCCTTTCCTTCAGTTTTAGTGCCAACAATCATATCTCCAGAACTAGCATTTCCTATACAGGAAAGCATAACCGAGGGTATAGCACCTAACTCTTTAAACCTAAATGAAACAACATGGCACATATGATTTACTTCTTAGAACTAACCATTGTGTGCAGACATTTTGCAGCTATCTCCTTTCCTTCAGTTTTTGTGCTAACATTCGTATCTCTCATACTAGCATTTCCTATATAGGAAAGCATAACCGAGGGTAAAGCCCCTAAGTCTTTAAACCTAAATGAAACAACATGGTACATATGATTTACTTCCGAGACCTAGGCATTGTGTGCAGAGGTTTTCCAGCTATCTCCTTTCCTTCAGTTTTTGTGCTAACATTCGTATCTCTAAAACTAGCATTTCCTATATAGGAAAGCATAACCGAGGGTATAGCACCTCACTCTTTATACCTAAATGAAACAACATGGCACATATGATTTCCTTCGGAAAACTAAGCATTGTGTGCAGAGATTTTTCAGCTATCTCCTTTCCTTCAGTTTTTGTGCTAACATTCCTCTGTCTAAAACTAGGATTTACACTATAGGAAAGCATTACCGCGGGTATAGCACCTAACTCTTTAAACCTAAATGAAACAACATGGCGACTATGATTTACTTCTGAGAACTAAGCATTGTGTGCAGAGGTTTGGCAGCTATCTCCTTTCCTTCAGTTTTTGTGCTAACATTCCTATATCAGAACCTAGCATTTACACTATAGGATAGGATTACCGCGGGTATAGCACCTAACTCTTTAAACCTAAATGAAACAACATGGCACAAATGATTTACGTCTGAGAACTAAGCATTGTATGCAGAGATTTTGCAGCTATCTGCTTTCCTTCAGTTTTTGTGCTCACATTTGTATCTCCAGAACTAGCATTTCTTATACTGGAAAGCATAACCGAGGGTATAGCACCTAACTCTTTAAACCTAAATGAAACAACATGGCACATATGATTTACTTCTGAGAACTAAGCATTGTTTGCAGAGATTTTGCAGCTATCTCCTTTACTTCAGTTTTTGTGCTAACATTCGTATCTCCAGAACTAGCATTTCTTATACAGGAAAGCATAACCGAGGGTATAGCACCTAACTCTTTAAACCTAAATGAAACAACATGGCACATATGATTTCCATCTGAAAACGAAGCATTGTGTGCAGGGATTTTAAAGCTATCCTCTTTCCTTCAGTTTTGTGCTAACATTCCTATGTCTAAAACTAGCATTTACACTATAGGAAAGCATTACCGCGGGTATAGCACCTAACTCTTTAAACCTAAATGAAACAACATGGCACCTATGATTTACTTCTGAGAACTAAGCATTGTGTGCAGAGATTTTGCAGCTATCTCCTATCCTTCAGTTTTTGTGCTAACAGTCGTATCCCAGAACTTGAATTTCTTATACAGGAAAGCATAACCGAGGGTATAGCACCTAACTCTTTAAACCTAAATGAAACAACATGGGACATATGATTTACTTCTGAGAACTAAGCATTGTGTGCAGAGGTTTTGCAGCTATCTCCTTTCCTTCAGTTTTTGTGCTAACATTCCTATATCAGAACCTAGCATTTACATTATAGGATAGGATTACCGCGGGTATAGCACCTAACTCTTTAAACCTAAATGAAACAACATGGCACATATGATTTACTTATGAGAACTAACCATTCTGTGCAGAGATTTTTCAGCTATCTGCTTTCCTTCAGTTTTTGTGCTAACATTCCAATGTCTAAAACTAGCTTTTACACTATAGGAAAGCATTACCTCGGGTATAGCACCTAACTCTTTAAACCAAAATGAAACAACAAGGGACATATGATTTACTTCTGAGAACTAAGCACTGTGTGCAGAGGTTTTGCAGGTATCTCCTTTCCTTCAGTTTTTGTGCTAACATTCCTATATCAGAACCAGGCATTTACACTATAGGATAGGATTACCGCGGTTATAGCACCTAACTGTTTAAACCTAAATGAAACAACATGGCACATATGATTTACTTCTTAGAACTAACCATTGTGTGCAGAGATTTTGCAGCTATCTCCTTTCCTTCAGTTTTTGTGCTAACATTCCTATGTCTAAAACTAGCTTTTACACTATAGGAAAGCATTACCTGGGGTATAGCACCTAACTCTTTAAACCTAAATGAAACAACATGGCACATATGATTTACTTCTGAGAACTAAGCAACTTGTGCAGAGATTTTGCAGCTATCCCCTTTCCTTCAGTTTTTGTGCTAACATTCGTATCTCTAAAACTAGCATTTCCTATACAGGAAAGCATAACCGAGGGTTTAGCACCTCACTCTTTAAACCTAAATGAAACAACATGGCACATATGATTTACTTCTTAGAACTAACCATTTTGTGCAGAGATTTTGCAGCTATCTCCTTTCCTTTAGTTTTTTTGCTAACATTCGTATCTCTCATACTAGCATTTCCTATACAGGAAAGCAAACTGAGGGTATAACACCTAAGTCTTTAAACCTAAATGAAACAACATGGCACATATGATTTACTTCCGAGAACTAAGCATTATGTGCAGAGGTTTTGCAGCTATCTCCTTTCCTTCAGTTTTTGTTCTAACATTCCTATATCAGAACCTAGCATTTGCACTATAGGATAGGATTACCGCGGGTATAGCACCTAACTCTTTAAACCTAAATGAAACAACATGGCACATATGATTTACTTCTGAGAACTAACCATTCTGTGCAGAGATTTTTCAGCTATCTCCTTTCCTTCAGTTTTTGTGCTAACATTCCTATGTCTAAAACTAGCTTTTACACTATAGGAAAGCATTACCTGAGGTATAGCACCTAACTCTTTAAACCTAAATGAAACAACATGGCACCTATGATTTACTTCTGAGAACTAAGCATTGTGTGCGGAGATTTTGCAGCTATCTCCTTTCCTTCAGTTTTTGTGCTAACATTCCTATATCAGAACTAGGCATTTACACTATAGCATAGGATTACCGCGGTTATAGCACCTAACTGTTTAAACCTAAATGAAACAACATGGCACATATGATTTACTTCTTAGAACTAACCATTGTGTGCAGAGATTTTTCAGCTATCTCCTTTCCTTCAGTTTTTGTGCTAACATTCCTATGTCTAAAACTAGCTTTTACACTATAGGAAAGCATTACCTGGGGTATAGCACCTAACTCTTTAAACCTAAATGAAACAACATGGCACATATGATTTACTTCTGAGAACTAAGCATTGTATGCAGAGATTTTGTAGCTATCTGCTTTCCTTCAGTTTTTGTGCTAACATTTGTATCTCCAGAACTAGCATTTCTTATACAGGAAAGCATAACCGAGGGTATAGCACCTAACTATTTAAACCTAAATGAAACAACATGGGACATATGATTTACTTCTGAGAACTAAGCATTGTGTGCGGAGGTTTTGCAGCTATCTCCTTTCCTTCAGTTTTTGTGCTAACATTCCTATATCAGAACCAGGCATTTACACTATAGGATAGGATTACCGCGGTTATAGCACCTAACTGTTTAAACCTAAATGAAACAACATGGCACATATGATTTACTTCTGAGAACTAACCATTGTGTGCAGAGATTTTACCGCTATCTCCTTTCCTTCAGTTTTTGTGCTAACATTCCTATGTCTAAAACTAGCTTTTACACTATAGGAAAGCATTACCTGGGGTATAGCACCTAACTCTTTAACCCTAAATGAAACAACATGGCACATATGATTTACTTCTGAGAACTAACTATTGTGTGCAGAGATTTTGCAGCTATCTCCTTTCCTTCAGTTTTAGTGCTAACATTCATATCTCCAGAACTAGCATTTCCTATACAGGAAAGAATAACCGAGGGTATAGCATCTAACTCTTTAAACCTAAATGAAACAACAAGACACATATGATTTAGTTCTTAGAACTAACCATTGTGTGCAGAGATTTTGCAGCTATATCCTTTCCTTTAGTTTTAGTGCTAACATTCATATCTCCAGAACTAGCATTTTCTATACAGGAAAGCATAACCGAGGGTATAGCACCTAACTCTTTAAACCTAAATGAAACAACATGGCACATATGATTTACTTCTTAGAACTAACCATTGTGTGCAGAGATTTTGCAGCTATCTCCTTTCCTTCAGTTTTTGTGCTAACATTCGTATCTCTCATACTAGCATTTCCTATATAGGAATGCATAACCGAGGGTATAGCACCTAAGTCTTTAAACCTAAATGAAACAACATTGCACATATGATTTACTTCCGAGAACTAAGCATTGTGTGCAGAGTATTTGCAGCTATCTCCTTTCCTTTAGTTTTTGTGCTAACATTCATATCTCTAAAACTAGCATTTCCTATATAGGAAAGCATAACCGAGGGTTTAGCACCTCACTCTTTAAACCTAAATGAAACAACATGGCACATATGATTTCCGTCTGAACACTAAGCATTGTGTGCAGAGATTTTAAAGCTATCTCCTTTCCTTCAGTTTTGTGCTAACATTCCTATGTCTAAAACTAGCATTTACACTATAGGAAAGCATTACCGCGGGTATAGCACCTAACTCTTTAAACCTAAATGAAACAACATGGCACATATGATTTAAGTCTGAGAACTAAGCATTGTATGCAGAGATTTTGCAGCTATCTGCTTTCCTTCAGTTTTTGTGCTAACATTTGTATCTCCAGAACTAGCATTTCTTATACAGGAAAGCATAACCGAGGGTTTAGCACCTCACTCTTTAAACCTAAATGAAACAACATGGCACATATGATTTCCGTCTGAAAACTAAGCATTGTGTGCAGAGGTTTTGCAGCTATCTCCTTTCCTTCAGTTTTTGTACTAACATCCTATATCAGAACCTAAGCATTTACAGTATAGGATAGGATTACCGCGGGTATAGCACCTAACTGTTTAAACCTAAATGAAACAACATGGCACATATGATTTACTTCTGAGAACTAACCATTCTGTGCAGAGATTTTTCAGCTATCTCCTTTCCTTCAGATTTGTGCTAACATTCCTATGTCTAAAACTAGCTTTTACACTATAGGAAAGCATTACCTCGGGTATAGTACCTAACTCTATAAACCTAAATGAAACAACATGGCACATATGATTTCCTTCTGAAAACTAAGCATTGTGTGCAGAGATTTTTCAGCTATCTCCTTTCCTTCAGTTTTTGTGCTAACATTCCTATGTCTAAAACTGGCATTTACACTATAGGAAAGCATTACCGTGGTATAGCACCTAACTCTTTAAACCTAAATGAAACAACATGGCACCTATGATTTTCTTCTGAGAACTAAGCATTGTGTGCAGAGATTTTGCAGCTATCTCCTTTCCTTCAGTTTTTGCGCTAACATTCGTATCTCCAGAACTAGCATTTCTTATACAGGAAAGCATAACCGAGGGTATAGCACCTAACTCTTTAAACCTAAATGAAACAACATGGGACATATGATTTACTTCTGAGAACTAAGCATTGTGTGCAGAGGTTTTGCAGCTATCTCCTTTCCTTCAGTTTTTGTGCTAACATTCCTATATCAGAACCTAGCATTTACACTATAGGATAGGATTACCGCGGTTATAGCACCTAACTGTTTAAACCTAAATGAAACAACATGGCACATATGATTTACTTCTGAGAACTATCCATTCTGTGCAGAGATTTTTCAGCTATCTCCTTTCCTTCAGATTTGTGCTAACATTCCTATGTCTAAAACTAGCTTTTACACTATAGGAAAGCATTACCTTGGCTATAGCACCTAACTCTTTAAACCTAAATGAAACAACATGGCACATATGATTTACTTCTGAGAACTAAGCAATCTGTGCAGAGATTTTGCAGCTATCTCCTTTCCCTCAGTTTTAGTGCTAACATTCATATCCAGAACTAGCATTTCCTATACAGGAAAGCATAACCGAGGGTATAGCACCTAACTCTTTAAACCTAAATGAAACAATATGGCACATATGATTTACTTCTTAGAACTAACCATTGTATGCAGAGATTTTGCAGCTATCTCCTTTTCTTCAATTTTTGTGCTAATATTCGTATCTCTAAAACTACCGTTTCCTATATAGGAAATCATAACCGAGGGTATAGCACCTGACTCTTTAAACCTAAATGAAACAACATGGCACATATGATTTCCGTCTGAGAACTAAGCATTGTGTGCAGAGATTTTGCAGCTATCTCCTTTCCTTCAGTTTTTGTGCTAACATTCCTATATCAGAACCTAGCATTTACACTATAGGATAGGATTACCGCGGTTATAGCACCTAACTGTTTAAACCTAAATGAAACAACATGGCACATATGATTTACTTCTGAGAACTAACCATTGTGTGCAGAGATTTTTCAGCTATCTCCTTTCCTTCAGTTTTTGTGCTAACATTCCTATGTCTAAAACTAGCTTTTACACTATAGGAAAGCATTACCTGGGTATAGCACCTAACTCTTTAAACCTAAATGAAACAACATGGCACATATGATTTACGTCTGAGAACTAAGCAATGTGTGCAGAGATTTTGCAGCTATCCCCTTTCCTTCAGTTTTAGTGCTAACATTCGTATCTCCAGAACTAGCATTTCTTATACAGGAAAGCATAACCGAGGGTATAGCATCTAACTCTTTAAACCTAAATGAAACAACATGGCACATATGATTTACTTCTGAGAACTAAGCATTGTGTGCTGAGATTTTGCAGCTATCTCCTTTCCTTCAGTTTTTGTGCTAACATTCGTATCTCCAGAAGTAGCATTTCTTATACAGGAATGCATAACCGAGGGTATAGCACCTAACTCTTTAAACCTAAATGAAACAACATTGGACATATGATTTACTTCTGAGAACTAACCATTCTGTGCAGAGGTTTTGCAGCTATCTCCTTTCCTTCAGTTTTTGTGCTAACATTCCTATATCAGAACCTAGCTTTTACACTATAGGATAGGATTACCGCGGGTATAGCACCTAACTCTTTAAACCTAAATGAAACAACATGGCACATATGATTTACTTCTGAGAACTAACCATTCTGTGCAGAGATTTTTCAGCTATCTCCTTTTCTTCAGTTTTTGTGCTAACATTCCTATGTCTAAAACTAGCTTTTACAATATAGGAAAGCATTACCTCGGGTATAGCACCTAACTCTTTAAACCTAAATGAAACAACATGGCACATATGATTTACTTCTGAGAACTAAGCAACGTGTGCAGAGATTTTGCAGCTATCTCCTTTCCTTCAGTTTTAGTGCTAACATTCATATCTTCAGAACTAGCATTTCCTATACAGGAAAGCATAACCGAGGGTATAGCACCTAACTCTTTAAACCTAAATGAAACAACATGGCACATATGATTTACTTCTTATAACTAACCATTGTGTGCAGAGATTTTGCAGCTATCTCCTTTCCTTCAGTTTTAGTGCTAACATTCATATCTCCAGAACTAGCATTTCCTATACAGGAAAGCATAACCGAGGGTATAGCACCTAACTCTTTAAACCTAATTGAAACAACATGGCACATATGATTTACTTCTTAGAACTAACCATTGTGTGCAGAGATTTTGCAGCTATCTCCTTTCCTTCAGTTTTTGTGCTAACATTCGTATCTCTAAAACTAGCATTTCCTATATAGGAAAGCATAACCGAGGGTTTAGCACCTCACTCTTTAAACCTAAATGAAACAACATGGCGCATATGATTTCCGTCTGAAAACTAAGCATTGTGTGCAGAGATTTTAAAGCTATCTCCTTTCCTTCAGTTTTGTGCTAACATTCCTATGTCTAAAACTAGCATTTACACTATAGGAAAACATTACCGCGGGTATAGCACCTAACTCTTTAAAGCTAAATGAAACAACATGGCACATATGATTTACGTCTGAGAACTAAGCATTGTATGCAGAGGTTTTGCAGCTATCTGCTTTCTTCAGTTTTTGTGCTAACATTTGTATCTCCAGAACTAGCATTTCTTATACAGGAAATCATAACCGAGGGTATAGCACCTAACTCTTTAAACCTAAATGAAGCAACATGGCACCTATGATTTACTTCTGAGAACTAAGCATTGTGTGCAGAGATTTTGCTGCTATCTCCTTTCCTTCAGTTTTTGTGCTAACATTCCTATATCAGAACCTAGCATTTACAGTATAGGATAGGATTACCGCGGGTATAGCACCTAACTGTTTAAACCTAAATGAAACAACATGGCACATATGATTTACTTCTGAGAACTAACCATTCTGTGCAGAGATTTTTCAGCTATCTCCTTTCCTTCAGATTTGTGCTAACATTCCTATGTCTAAAACTAGCTTTTACACTATAGGAAAGCATTACCTCGGGTATAGCACCTAACTCTTTAAACCTAAATGAAACAACATGGCACATATGATTTACTTCTGAGAACTAAGCAATGTGTGCAGAGATTTTGCAGCTATCTCCTTTCCTTCAGTTTTAGTGCTAACATTCATATCTCCAGAACTAGCATTTCCTATACAGGAAAGCATAACCGAAGGTATAGCACCTAACTCTTTAAACCTAAATGAAACAACATGGCACATATGATTTACTTCTTAGAACTAACCATTGTGTGCAGAGATTTTGCAGCTATCTCCTTTCCTTCAGTTTTTGTGCTAACATTCCTATATCAGAACCTAGCATTTCCACTATAGGATAGGTTTACCGCGGGTATAGCACCTAACGCTTTAAACCTAAATGAAACAACATGGCACATATGATTTACTTCTGAGAACTAACCATTCTGTGCAGAGATTTTTCAGCTATCTCCTTTTCTTCAGTTTTTGTGCTAACATTCCTATGTCTAAAACTAGCTTTTACACTATAGGAAAGCATTACCTCGGGTATAGCATCTAACTCTTTAAACCTAAATGAAACAACATGGCACATATGATTTACTTCTGAGAACTAAGCAATGTGTGCAGAGATTTTGCAGCTATCTCCTTTCCTTCAGTTTTAGTGCTAACATTCATATCTCCAGAACTAGCATTTCCTATACAGGAAAGCATAACCGAGGGTATAGCACCTAACTCTTTAAACCTAAATGAAACAACATGGCACATATGATTTACTTCTTAGAACTAACCATTGTGTGCAGAGATTTTGCAGCTATCTCCTTTCCTTCAGTTTTTGTGCTAACATTCGTATCTCTCATACTAGCTTTTCCTATATAGGAAAGCATAACCGAGGGTATAGCACCTAACTCTTTAAACCTAAATGAAACAACAGAGCACATATGATTTACTTCCGAGAACTAAGCATTGTGTGCAGAGGATTTGCAGCTATCTCCTTTCCTTCAGTTTTTGTGCTAATATTCGTATCTCTAAAACTAGCATTTCCTATATAGGAAAGCATAACCGAGGGTTTAGCACCTCACTCTTTAAACCTAAATGAAACAACATGGCACATATGATTTCCGTCTGAAAACTAAGCATTGTGTGCAGAGATTTTGCAGCTATCTCCTTTCCTTCACTTTTGTGCTAACATTCCTATGTCTAAAACTAGCTTTTACACTATAGAAAAGCATTACCTGGGGTATAGCACCTAACTCTTTAAACCTAAATGAAACAACATGGCACATATGATTTACTTCTGAGAACTAAGCAATGTGTGCAGAGATTTTGCAGCTATCCCCTTTCCTTCAGTTTTAGTGCTAACATTCATATCTCCAGAACTAGCATTTCTTATACAGGAAAGCATAACCGAGGGTATAGCACCTAACTCTTTAAACCTAAATGAAACAACATGGCACATATGATTTACTTCTTAGAACTAACCATTGTATGCAGAGATTTTGCAGCTATCTCCTTTTCTTCAATTTTTGTGCTAATATTCGTATCTCTAAAACTAGCGTTTCCTATATAGGAAAGCATAACCGAGGGTATAGCACCTGACTCTTTAAACCTAAATGAAACAACATGGCACATATGATTTCCATCTGAGAACTAAGCATTGTGTGCAGAGATTTTGCAGCTATCTCCTTTCCTTCAGTTTTTGTGCTAACATTCCTATATCAGAACCTAGCATTTACACTATAGGATAGGATTACCGCGGTTATAGCACCTAACTGTTTAAACCTAAATGAAACAACATGGCACATATGATTTACTTCTGAGAACTAACCATTGTGTGCAGAGATTTTTCAGCTATCTCCTTTCCTTCAGTTTTTGTGCTAACATTCCTATGTCTAAAACTAGCTTTTACACTATAGGAAAGCATTACCTGGGTATAGCACCTAACTCTTTAAACCTAAATGAAACAACATGGCACATATGATTTACGTCTGAGAACTAAGCAATGTGTACAGAGATTTTGCAGCTATCCCCTTTCCTTCAGTTTTAGTGCTAACATTCGTATCTCCAGAACTAGCATTTCTTATACAGGAAAGCATAACCGAGGGTATAGCATCTAACTCTTTAAACCTAAATGAAACAACATGGCACATATGATTTACTTCTGAGAACTAAGCATTGTGTGCAGAGATTTTGCAGCTATCTCCTTTCCTTCAGTTTTTGTGCTAACATTCGTATCTCCAGAAGTAGCATTTCTTATACAGGAATGCATAACCGAGGGTATAGCACCTAACTCTTTAAACCTAAATGAAACAACATTGGACATATGATTTACTTCTGAGAACTAACCATTCTGTGCAGAGGTTTTGCAGCTATCTCCTTTCCTTCAGTTTTTGTGCTAACATTCCTATATCAGAACCTAGCATTTACACTATAGGATAGGATTACCGCGGGTATAGCACCTAACTCTTTAAACCTAAATGAAACAACATGGCACATATGATTTACTTCTGAGAACTAACCATTCTGTGCAGAGATTTTTCAGCTATCTCCTTTTCTTCAGTTTTTGTGCTAACATTCCTATGTCTAAAACTAGCTTTTACACTATAGGAAAGCATTACCTCGGGTATAGCACCTAACTCTTTAAACCTAAATGAAACAACATGGCACATATGATTTACTTCTGAGAACTAAGCAACGTGTGCAGAGATTTTGCAGCTATCCCCTTTCCTTCAGTTTTAGTGCTAACATTCGTATCTCCAGAACTAGCATTTCTTATACAGGAAAGCATAACCGAGGGTATAGCATCTAACTCTTTAAACCTAAATGAAACAACATGGCACATATGATTTACTTCCGAGAACTAAGCATTGTGTGCAGAGGTTTTGCAGCTATCTCCTTTCCTTCAGTATTTGTGCTAACATTCGTATCTCCAAAAGTAGCATTTTTTATACAGGAATGCATAACCGAGGGTATAGCACCTAACTCTTTAAACCTAAAGGAAACAACATGGCACATATGATTTACTTCTTATAACTAAACATTGTGTGCAGAGATTTTGCAGCTATCCCCTTTCCTTCAGTTTTAGTGCTAACATTCATATCTCCAGAACTAGCATTTCCTATACAGGAAAGCATAACCGAGGGTATAGCACCTAACTCTTTAAACCTAAATGAAACAACATGGCACATATGATTTACTTCTTATAACAAACCATTGTGTGCAGAGATTTTGCAGCTATCTCCTTTCCTTCAGTTTTTGTGCTAACATTCGTATCTCTAAAACTAGCATTTCCTATATAGGAAAGCATAACCGAGGGTTTAGCACCTCACTCTTTAAACCTAAATGAAACAACATGGCACATATGATTTCCGTCTGAAAACTAAGCATTGTGTGCAGAGATTTTAAAGCTATCTCCTTTCCTTCAGTTTTGTGCTAACATTCCTATGTCTAAAACTAGCATTTACACTATAGGAAAGCATTACCGCGGGTATAGCACCTAACTCTTTAAAGCTAAATTAAACAACATGGCACATATGATTTACGTCTGAGAGCTAAGCATTGTATGCAGAGATTTTGCAGCTATCTGCTTTCTTCAGTTTTTGTGCTAACATTTGTATCTCCAGAACTAGCATTTCTTATACAGGAAAGCATAACCGAGGGTATAGCACCTAACTCTTTAAACCTAAATGAAGCAACATGGCACCTATGATTTACTTCTGAGAACTAAGCATTGTGTGCAGAGATTTTGCTGCTATCTCCTTTCCTTCAGTTTTTGTGCTAACATTCCTATATCAGAACCTAGCATTTACAGTATAGGATAGGATTACCGCGGGTATAGCACCTAACTGTTTAAACCTAAATGAAACAACATGGCACATATGATTTACTTCTGAGAACTAACCATTCTGTGCAGAGATTTTTCAGCTATCTCCTTTCCTTCAGATTTGTGCTAACATTCCTATGTCTAAAACTAGCTTTTACACTATAGGAAAGCATTACCTCGGGTATAGCACCTAACTCTTTAAACCTAAATGAAACAACATGGCACATATGATTTACTTCTGAGAACAAAGCAATGTGTGCAGAGATTTTGCAGCTATCTCCTTTCCTTCAGTTTTAGTGCTAACATTCATATCTCCAGAACTAGCATTTCCTATACAGGAAAGCATAACCGAGGGTATAGCACCTAACTCTTTAAACCTAAATGAAACAACATGGCACATATGATTTACTTCTTAGAACTAACCATTGTGTGCAGAGATTTTGCAGCTATCTCCTTTCCTTCAGTTTTTGTGCTAACATTCGTATCTCTCATACTAGCTTTTCCTATATAGGAAAGCATAACCGAGGGTATAGCACCTAACTCTTTAAACCTAAATGAAACAACATAGCACATATGATTTACTTCCGAGAACTAAGCATTGTGTGCAGAGGATTTGCAGCTATCTCCTTTCCTTCAGTTTTTGTGCTAATATTCGTATCTCTAAAACTAGCATTTCCTATATAGGAAAGCATAACCGAGGGTTTAGCACCTCACTCTTTAAACCTAAATGAAACAACATGGCACATATGATTTCCGTCTGAAAACTAAGCATTGTGTGCAGAGTTTTTAAAGCTATCTCCTTTCCTTCACTTTTGTGCTAACATTCCTATGTCTAAAACTAGCTTTTACACTATAGAAAAGCATTACCTGGGGTATAGCACCTAACTCTTTAAACCTAAATGAAACAACATGGCACATATGATTTACTTCTGAGAACTAAGCAATGTGTGCAGAGATTTTGCAGCTATCCCCTTTCCTTCAGTTTTAGTGCTAACATTCATATCTCCAGAACTAGCATTTCTTATACAGGAAAGCATAACCGAGGGTATAGCACCTAACTCTTTAAACCTAAATGAAACAACATGGCACATATGATTTACTTCTTAGAACTAACCATTGTATGCAGAGATTTTGCAGCTATCTCCTTTTCTTCAATTTTTGTGCTAATATTCGTATCTCTAAAACTAGCGTTTCCTATATAGGAAAGCATAACCGAGGTATAGCACCTGACTCTTTAAACCTAAATGAAACAACATGGCACATATGATTTCCGTCTGAGAACTAAGCATTGTGTGCAGAGATTTTGCAGCTATCTCCTTTCCTTTAGTTTTTGTGCTAACATTCCTATATCAGAACCTAGCATTTACACTATAGGATAGGATTACCGCGGTTAAAGCACCTAACTGTTTAAACCTAAATGAAACAACATGGCACATATGATTTACTTCTGAGAACTAACCATTGTGTGCAGAGATTTTTCAGCTATCTCCTTTCCTTCAGTTTTTGTGCTAACATTCCTATGTCTAAAACTAGCTTTTACACTATAGAAAAGCATTACCTGGGGTATAGCACCTAACTCTTTAAACCTAAATGAAACAACATGGCACATATGATTTACTTCTGAGAACTAAGCAATGTGTGCAGAGATTTTGCAGCTATCCCCTTTCCTTCAGTTTTAGTGCTAACATTTATATCTCCAGAACTAGCATTTCCTATACAGGAAAGCATAACCGAGGGTATAGCACCTAACTCTTTAAACCTAAATGAAACAACATGGCACATATGATTTACTTCTTAGAACTAACCATTTTGTGCAGAGATTTTGCATCTATCTCCTTTCCTTTAGTTTTTGTGCTAACATTCGTATCTATCATACTAGCATTTCCTATACAGGAAAGCATAACCGAGGGTATAACACCTAAGTCTTTAAACCTAAATGAAACAACATGGCACATATGATTTACTTCCGAGAACTAAGCATTGTGTGCAGAGGTTTTGCAGCTATCTCCTTTCCTTCAGTTTTTGTGCTAACATTCCTATGTCTAAAACTAGCTTTTACACTATAGGAAAGCATTACCTGGGGTATAGCACCTAACTGTTTAAACCTAAATGAAACAACAAGGCACATATGATTTACTTCTGAGAACTAACCATTGTGTGCAGAGATTTTTCAGCTATCTCCTTTCCCTCAGTTTTTGTGCTAACATTCCTGTGTCTAAAACTAGCTTTTACACTATAGGAAAGCATTACCTCGGGTATAGCACCTAACTCTTTAAACCTAAATGAAACAACATGGCACATATGATTTACTTCTGAGAACTAAGCAATGTGTGCAGAGATTTTGCAGCTATCTCCTTTCCTTCAGTTTTAGTGCTAACATTCATTTCCCCAGAACTAGCATTTCCTATACAGGAAAGCATAACCGAGGGTATAGCACCTAACTCTTTAAACCTAAATGAAACAACATGGCACATATGATTTACTTCTTAGAACTAACCATTGTGTGCAGAGATTTTGCAGCTATCTCCTTTCCTTCAGTTTTTGTGCTAACATTCGTATCTCTCATACTAGCATTTCCTATACAGGAAAGCATAACCGAGGGTATAACACCTAAGTCTTTAAACCTAAATGAAACAACATGGCACATATGATTTACTTCCAAGAACTAAGCATTGTGTACAGAGGTTTTGCAGCTATCTCCTTTCCTTCAGTTTTTGTGCTAACATTCCTATGTCTAAAACTAGCTTTTACACTATAGGAAAGCATTACCTGGGGTATAGCACCTAACTGTTTAAACCTAAATGAAACAACATGGCACATATGATTTACTTCTGAGAACTGAGCATTGTGTGCAGAGATTTTGCAGCTATCTCCTTTCCTTCAGTTTTTGTGCTAACATTCCTATGTCTAAAACTAGCTTTTACACTATAGGAAAGCATTACCTGGGGTATAGCACCTAACTCTTTAAACCTAAATGAAACAATATGGCACATATGATTTACTTCTGAGAACTAAGCAATGTGTGCAGAGATTTTGCAGCTATCCCCTTTCCTTCAGTTTTAGTGCTAACATTCATATCTCCAGAACTAGCATTTCCTATACAGGAAAGCATAACCGAGGGTATAGCATCTAACTCTTTAAACCTAAATGAAACAACATGGCACATATGATTTACTTCTTAGAACTAACCATTGTGTGCAGAGATTTTGCAGCTATCTCCTTTCCTTCAGTTTTTGTGCTAACATTCCTATATCAGAACCTAGCATTTACACTATAGGATAGGATTACCGCGGGTATAGCACCTAACTCTTTAAACCTAAATGAAACAACATGGCACATATGATTTACTTCTGAGAACTAACCTTTGTGTGCAGAGATTTTTCAGCTATCTCCTTTCCTTCAGTTTTTGTGCTAACATTCCTATGTCTAAAACTAGCTTTTACACTATAGAAAAGCATTACCTGGGGTATAGCACCTAACTCTTTAAACCTAAATGAAACAACATGGCACATATGATTTACTTCTGAGAACTAAGCAATGTGTGCAGAGATTTTGCAGCTATCCCCTTTCCTTCAGTTTTAGTGCTAACATTCATATCTCCAGAACTAGCATTTCCTATACAGGAAAGCATAACCGAGGGTATAGCACCTAACTCTTTAAACCTAAATGAAACAACATGGCACATATGATTTACTTCTTAGAACTAACCATTTTGTGCAGAGATTTTGCATCTATCTCCTTTCCTTTAGTTTTTGTGCTAACATTCGTATCTATCATACTAGCATTTCCTATACAGGAAAGCATAACCGAGGGTATAACACCTAAGTCTTTAAACCTAAATGAAACAACATGGCACATATGATTTACTTCCGAGAACTAAGCATTGTGTGCAGAGGTTTTGCAGCTATCTCCTTTCCTTCAGTTTTTGTGCTAACATTCCTATGTCTAAAACTAGCTTTTACACTATAGGAAAGCATTACCTGGGGTATAGCACCTAACTGTTTAAACCTAAATGAAACAACAAGGCACATATGATTTACTTCTGAGAACTAACCATTGTGTGCAGAGATTTTTCAGCTATCTCCTTTCCCTCAGTTTTTGTGCTAACATTCCTGTGTCTAAAACTAGCTTTTACACTATAGGAAAGCATTACCTCGGGTATAGCACCTAACTCTTTAAACCTAAATGAAACAACATGGCACATATGATTTACTTCTGAGAACTAAGCAATGTGTGCAGAGATTTTGCAGCTATCTCCTTTCCTTCAGTTTTAGTGCTAACATTCATTTCCCCAGAACTAGCATTTCCTATACAGGAAAGCATAACCGAGGGTATAGCACCTAACTCTTTAAACCTAAATGAAACAACATGGCACATATGATTTACTTCTTAGAACTAACCATTGTGTGCAGAGATTTTGCAGCTATCTCCTTTCCTTCAGTTTTTGTGCTAACATTCGTATCTCTCATACTAGCATTTCCTATACAGGAAAGCATAACCGAGGGTATAACACCTAAGTCTTTAAACCTAAATGAAACAACATGGCACATATGATTTACTTCCAAGAACTAAGCATTGTGTACAGAGGTTTTGCAGCTATCTCCTTTCCTTCAGTTTTTGTGCTAACATTCCTATGTCTAAAACTAGCTTTTACACTATAGGAAAGCATTACCTGGGGTATAGCACCTAACTGTTTAAACCTAAATGAAACAACATGGCACATATGATTTACTTCTGAGAACTGAGCATTGTGTGCAGAGATTTTGCAGCTATCTCCTTTCCTTCAGTTTTTGTGCTAACATTCCTATGTCTAAAACTAGCTTTTACACTATAGGAAAGCATTACCTGGGGTATAGCACCTAACTCTTTAAACCTAAATGAAACAATATGGCACATATGATTTACTTCTGAGAACTAAGCAATGTGTGCAGAGATTTTGCAGCTATCCCCTTTCCTTCAGTTTTAGTGCTAACATTCATATCTCCAGAACTAGCATTTCCTATACAGGAAAGCATAACCGAGGGTATAGCATCTAACTCTTTAAACCTAAATGAAACAACATGGCACATATGATTTACTTCTTAGAACTAACCATTGTGTGCAGAGATTTTGCAGCTATCTCCTTTCCTTCAGTTTTTGTGCTAACATTCCTATATCAGAACCTAGCATTTACACTATAGGATAGGATTACCGCGGGTATAGCACCTAACTCTTTAAACCTAAATGAAACAACATGGCACATATGATTTACTTCCAAGAACTAAGCATTGTGTGCAGAGGTTTTGCAGCTATCTCCTTTCCTTCAGTTTTTGTGCTAACATTCCTATGTCTAAACTAGCTTTTACACTATAGGAAAGCATTACCTGGGGTATAGCACCTAAATGTTTAAACCTAAATGAAACAACAAGGCACATATGATTTACTTCTGAGAACTAACCATTGTGTGCAGAGATTTTTCAGCTATCTCCTTTCCCTCAGTTTTTGTGCTAACATTCCTGTGTCTAAAACTAGCTTTTACACTATAGGAAAGCATTACCTCGGGTATAGCACCTAACTCTTTAAACCTAAATGAAACAACATGGCACATATGATTTACTTCTGAGAACTAAGCAATGTGTGCAGAGATTTTGCAGCTATCTCCTTTCCTTCAGTTTTAGTGCTAACATTCATTTCTCCAGAACTAGCATTTCCTATACAGGAAAGCATAACCGAGGGTATAGCACCTAACTCTTTAAACCTAAATGAAACAACATGGCATATATGATTTACCTCTGAGAACTAAGCGTTGTGTGCAGAGATTTTGCAGCTATCTCCTTTCCTTCAGTTTTTGTGCTAACGTTCGTATCTCCAGAACTACAATTTCCTATACAGGAAAGCATAACCGAGGGTATAGCACCTAACTCTTTAAACCTAAATGAAACAACATGGCACCTATGATTTACTTCTGAGAACTAAGCATTGTGTGCGGAGATTTTGCAGCTATCTCCTTTCCTTCAGTTTTTGTGCTAACATTCCTATATCAGAACCAGGCATTTACACTATAGGATAGGATTACCGCGGTTATATCACCTAACTGTTTAAACCTAAATGAAACAACATGGCACATATGATTTACTTCTTAGAACTAACCATTGTGTGCAGAGATTTTTCAGCTATCTCCTTTCCTTCAGTTTTTGTGCTAATATTCCTATGTCTAAAACTAGCTTTTACACTATAGGAAAGCATTAACTGGGGTATAGCACCTAACTCTTTAAACCTAAATGAAACAACATGGCACATATGATTTACTTCTGAGAACTAAGCATTGTGTGCAGAGATTGTGCTGCTATCTCCTTTCCTTCAGTTTTTGTGCTAACATTCCTATATCAGAACCTAGCATTTACAGTATAGGATAGGATTACCGCGGGTATAGCACATAACTGTTTAAACCTAAATGAAACAACATGGCACATATGATTTACTTCTGAGAACTAAGCATTGTGTGCAGAGGTTTTGCAGCTATCTCCTTTCCTTCAGTTTTTGTGCTAACATTCGTATCTCTCATACTAGCATTTCCTATATAGGAAAGCATAACCGAGGGTATAGCAACTCACTCTTTAAACCTAAATGAAACAACATGGCACATATGATTTACTTCCGAGAAGTAAGCATTGTGTCCAGAGGTTTTGCAGCTATCTCCTTTCCTTCAGTTTTTGTGCTAACATTCCTATGTCTAAAACTAGCATTTACACTATAGGAAAGCATTACCGCGGGTATAGCACCTAACTCTTTAAACCTAAATGAAACAACATGGCAACTATGATTTACTTCTGAGAACTAAGCATTGTGTGCAGAGGTTTTGCAGCTATCTCCTTTCCTTCAGTTTTTGTGCTAACATTCCTATATCAGAACCTAGCATTTACACTATAGGATAGGATCACCGCGGGTATAGCACCTAACTCTTTAAACCTAAATGTAACAACATGGTACATATGATTTACTTCTGAAAACTAACCATTGTGTGCAGAGATTTTTCAGCTTTCTCCTTCCTTCAGTTTTTGTGCTAACATTCCTATGTTAAAACTAGCTTTTACACTATAGGAAAGCATTACCGCGGGTATAGCACCTAACTCTTTAATCCTAAATGAAACAACATGGCACATATGATTTACTTCTGAGAACTAAGCAATGTGTGCAGAGATTTTGCAGCTATCTCCTTTCCTTCAGTTTTAGTGCTAACATTCGTATCTCCATAACTAGCATTTCCTATACAGGAAAGCATAACCGAGGGTATAGCACCTAACTCTTTAAACCTAAATGAAACAACATGGCACATATGATTTACTTCTGAGAACTAAGCATTGTGTGCAGAGATTTTCAGCTATCTCCTTTCCTTCAGTTTTTGTGCTAACATACCTAAGTCTAAAACTAGCTTTTACACTATAGGAAAGTATTACCGCGGGTATAGCACCTAACTCTTTAAACCTAAATGAAACATCATGGCACATATAATTTACTTCTGAGAACTAAGCATTGTGTGCAGGGATTTTGCAGCTATCTGATTTCCTTCAGTTTTTGTGCTAACATTTGTATCCCCAGAACTAGCATTTCTTATACAGGAAAGCATAACCGAGGGTATAGCACCTAACTCTTTAATCCTAAATGAAAGAACATGGCACATATGATTTACATCTGAGAACTAAGCATTGTGTGCAGAGATTTTGCAGCTATCTCCTTTCCTTCAGTTTTTGTGCTAACATTCGTATCTCTGAAACTAGCCTTTACACTATTGGATAGAATTACCGCGGGTATAGCACCTAACTCTTTAAACCTAAATGAAACAACATGGCACATATGATTTACTTCTGAGAAGTAAGCATTGTGTGCAGAGGTTTTGCAGCTATCTCCTTTCCTTCAGTTTTAGTGCTAACATTCGTATCTCCAGAACTAGCATTTCCTATACAGGAAAGCATAACCGAGGGTATAGCACCTAACTCTTTAAACCTAAATGAAACAACATGGCACATATGATTTACTTCTGAGAACAAAGCATTGTGTGCAGAGATTTTGCAGCTATCTCCTTTCCTTCAATTTTTTCCTAACATTCGTTTCTCTGAAACTAGACTTTACACTATAGGATAGAATTACCGCGGGTATAGCACCTAACTCATTAAACCTAAATGAAACAACATGGCACATGTGATTTACTTCTGAGAACTAAGCATTGTGTGCAGAGATTTTGCAGCTATCTCCTTTCCTTCAGTTTTTGTGCTAACATTCGTATCTCTCATACTAGCATTTCCTATATAGGAAAGCATAACCGAGGGTATAGCAACTCACTCTTTAAACCTAAATGAAACAACATGGCACATATGATTTACTTCCGAGAAGTAAGCATTGTGTCCAGAGGTTTTGCAGCTATCTCCTTTCCTTCAGTTTTTGTGCTAACATTCCTATGTCTAAAACTAGCATTTACACTATAGGAAAGCATTACCGCGGGTATAGCACCTAACTCTTTAAACCTAAATGAAACAACATGGCAACTATGATTTACTTCTGAGAACTAAGCATTGTGTGCAGAGGTTTTGCAGCTATCTCCTTTCCTTCAGTTTTTGTGCTAACATTCCTATATCAGAACCTAGCATTTACACTATAGGATAGGATCACCGCGGGTATAGCACCTAACTCTTTAAACCTAAATGTAACAACATGGTACATATGATTTACTTCTGAAAACTAACCATTGTGTGCAGAGATTTTTCAGCTTTCTCCTTCCTTCAGTTTTTGTGCTAACATTCCTATGTTAAAACTAGCTTTTACACTATAGGAAAGCATTACCGCGGGTATAGCACCTAACTCTTTAATCCTAAATGAAACAACATGGCACATATGATTTACTTCTGAGAACTAAGCAATGTGTGCAGAGATTTTGCAGCTATCTCCTTTCCTTCAGTTTTAGTGCTAACATTCGTATCTCCATAACTAGCATTTCCTATACAGGAAAGCATAACCGAGGGTATAGCACCTAACTCTTTAAACCTAAATGAAACAACATGGCACATATGATTTACTTCTGAGAACTAAGCATTGTGTGCAGAGATTTTCAGCTATCTCCTTTCCTTCAGTTTTTGTGCTAACATACCTAAGTCTAAAACTAGCTTTTACACTATAGGAAAGTATTACCGCGGGTATAGCACCTAACTCTTTAAACCTAAATGAAACATCATGGCACATATAATTTACTTCTGAGAACTAAGCATTGTGTGCAGGGATTTTGCAGCTATCTGATTTCCTTCAGTTTTTGTGCTAACATTTGTATCCCCAGAACTAGCATTTCTTATACAGGAAAGCATAACCGAGGGTATAGCACCTAACTCTTTAATCCTAAATGAAAGAACATGGCACATATGATTTACATCTGAGAACTAAGCATTGTGTGCAGAGATTTTGCAGCTATCTCCTTTCCTTCAGTTTTTGTGCTAACATTCGTATCTCTGAAACTAGCCTTTACACTATTGGATAGAATTACCGCGGGTATAGCACCTAACTCTTTAAACCTAAATGAAACAACATGGCACATATGATTTACTTCTGAGAAGTAAGCATTGTGTGCAGAGGTTTTGCAGCTATCTCCTTTCCTTCAGTTTTAGTGCTAACATTCGTATCTCCAGAACTAGCATTTCCTATACAGGAAAGCATAACCGAGGGTATAGCACCTAACTCTTTAAACCTAAATGAAACAACATGGCACATATGATTTACTTCTGAGAACAAAGCATTGTGTGCAGAGATTTTGCAGCTATCTCCTTTCCTTCAATTTTTTCCTAACATTCGTTTCTCTGAAACTAGACTTTACACTATAGGATAGAATTACCGCGGGTATAGCACCTAACTCATTAAACCTAAATGAAACAACATGGCACATGTGATTTACTTCTGAGAACTAAGCATTGTGTGCAGAGATTTTGCAGCTATCTCCTTTCCTTCAGTTTTTGTGCTAACATTCCTATATCAGAACCTAGCATTTACACTATAGGATAGGATTACCGCGGGTATAGCACCTAACTCTTTAAACCTAAATGAAACAACATGGCACATATGATTTACTTCTGAGAACTAACCATTCTGTGCAGAGATTTTTCAGCTATCTCCTTTTCTTCAGTTTTTGTGCTAACATTCCTATGTCTAAAACTAGCTTTTACACTATAGGAAAGCATTACCTCGGGTATAGCATCTAACTCTTTAAACCTAAATGAAACAACATTGCACATATGATTTACTTCTGAGAACTAAGCAATGTGTGCAGAGATTTTGCAGCTATCTCCTTTCCTTCAGTTTTAGTGCTAACATTCATATCTCCAGAACTAGCATTTCCTATACAGGAAAGCATAACCGAGGGTATAGCACCTAACTCTTTAAACCTAAATGAAACAACATGGCACATATGATTTACTTCTTAGAACTAAGCATTGTGTGCAGAGATTTTGCAGCTATCTCCTTTCCTTCAGTTTTTGTGCTAACATTCGTATCTCTCATACTAGCTTTTCCTATATAGGAAAGCATAACCGAGGGTATAGCACCTAACTCTTTAAACCTAAATGAAACAACATAGCACATATGATTTACTTCCGAGAACTAAGCATTGTGTGCAGAGATTTTGCAGCTATCTCCTTTCCTTCAGTTTTTGTGCTAACATTCGTTTCTCTGAAACTAGCCTTTACACTATAGGATAGAATTACCGCGGGTATAGCACCTAACTCTTTAAACCTAAATGAAACAACATGGCACATATGATTTACTTATGAGAAGTAAGCATTGTGTGCAGAGGTTTTGCAGCTATCTCCTTTCCTTCATTTTTAGTGCTAACATTCGTATCTCCAGAACTAGCATTTCCTATACAGGAAAGCATAACCGAGGGTATAGCACCTAACTCTTTAAACCTAAATGAAACAACATGGCACATATGATTTACTTCTGAGAACTAAGCATTGTGTGCAGAGATTTTGCAGCTATCTCCTTTCCTTCAGTTTTTTTGCTTACATTCGTATCTCTGAAACTAGCCTTTACACTATAGGATAGAATTACCGCGGGTATGGCACCTAACTCTTTAAACCTAAATGAAACAACATGGCACATATGATTTCCTTCTGAGAACTAAACATTGTGTGCAGAGATTTTGCAGCTATCTCCTTTCCTTCAGTTTTTGTGCTAACATTTGTATCTCCAGAACTAGCATTTCCTATACAGGAAAGCATAACCGAAGGTATAGCACCTAACTCTTTAAACCTAAATGAAACAACATGGCACATATGATTTACTTCTGAGAACTAAGCAATGTGTGCAGAGATTTTGCAGCTATCCCCTTTCCTTCAGTTTTAGTGCTAACATTCATATCTCCAGAACTAGCATTTCCTATACAGGAAAGCATAACCGAGGGTATAGCATCTAACTCTTTAAACCTAAATGAAACAACATGGCACATATGATTTACTTCTTAGAACTAACCATTTTGTGCAGAGATTTTGCATCTATCTCCTTTCCTTTAGTTTTTGTGCTAACATTCGTATCTATCATACTAGCATTTCCTATACAGGAAAGCATAACCGAGGGTATAACACCTAAGTCTTTAAACCTAAATGAAACAACATGGCACATATGATTTACTTCCGAGAACTAAGCATTGTGTGCAGAGGTTTTGCAGCTATCTCCTTTCCTTCAGTTTTTGTGCTAACATTCCTATGTCTAAACTAGCTTTTACACTATAGGAAAGCATTACCTGGGGTATAGCACCTAAATGTTTAAACCTAAATGAAACAACAAGGCACATATGATTTACTTCTGAGAACTAACCATTGTGTGCAGAGATTTTTCAGCTATCTCCTTTCCCTCAGTTTTTGTGCTAACATTCCTGTGTCTAAAACTAGCTTTTACACTATAGGAAAGCATTACATCGGGTATAGCACCTAACTCTTTAAACCTAAATGAAACAACATGGCACATATGATTTACTTCTGAGAACTAAGCAATGTGTGCAGAGATTTTGCAGCTATCTCCTTTCCTTCAGTTTTAGTGCTAACATTCATTTCTCCAGAACTAGCATTTCCTATACAGGAAAGCATAACCGAGGGTATAGCACCTAACTCTTTAAACCTAAATGAAACAACATGGCATATATGATTTACCTCTGAGAACTAAGCGTTGTGTGCAGAGATTTTGCAGCTATCTCCTTTCCTTCAGTTTTTGTGCTAACGTTCGTATCTCCAGAACTACAATTTCCTATACAGGAAAGCATAACCGAGGGTATAGCACCTAACTCTTTAAACCTAAATGAAACAACATGGCACCTATGATTTACTTCTGAGAACTAAGCATTGTGTGCGGAGATTTTGCAGCTATCTCCTTTCCTTCAGTTTTTGTGCTAACATTCCTATATCAGAACCAGGCATTTACACTATAGGATAGGATTACCGCGGTTATATCACCTAACTGTTTAAACCTAAATGAAACAACATGGCACATATGATTTACTTCTTAGAACTAACCATTGTGTGCAGAGATTTTTCAGCTATCTCCTTTCCTTCAGTTTTTGTGCTAATATTCCTATGTCTAAAACTAGCTTTTACACTATAGGAAAGCATTAACTGGGGTATAGCACCTAACTCTTTAAACCTAAATGAAACAACATGGCACATATGATTTACTTCTGAGAACTAAGCATTGTGTGCAGAGATTGTGCTGCTATCTCCTTTCCTTCAGTTTTTGTGCTAACATTCCTATATCAGAACCTAGCATTTACAGTATAGGATAGGATTACCGCGGGTATAGCACATAACTGTTTAAACCTAAATGAAACAACATGGCACATATGATTTACTTCTGAGAACTAAGCATTGTGTGCAGAGGTTTTGCAGCTATCTCCTTTCCTTCAGTTTTTGTGCTAACATTCGTATCTCTCATACTAGCATTTCCTATATAGGAAAGCATAACCGAGGGTATAGCAACTCACTCTTTAAACCTAAATGAAACAACATGGCACATATGATTTACTTCCGAGAAGTAAGCATTGTGTCCAGAGGTTTTGCAGCTATCTCCTTTCCTTCAGTTTTTGTGCTAACATTCCTATGTCTAAAACTAGCATTTACACTATAGGAAAGCATTACCGCGGGTATAGCACCTAACTCTTTAAACCTAAATGAAACAACATGGCAACTATGATTTACTTCTGAGAACTAAGCATTGTGTGCAGAGGTTTTGCAGCTATCTCCTTTCCTTCAGTTTTTGTGCTAACATTCCTATATCAGAACCTAGCATTTACACTATAGGATAGGATCACCGCGGGTATAGCACCTAACTCTTTAAACCTAAATGTAACAACATGGTACATATGATTTACTTCTGAAAACTAACCATTGTGTGCAGAGATTTTTCAGCTTTCTCCTTCCTTCAGTTTTTGTGCTAACATTCCTATGTTAAAACTAGCTTTTACACTATAGGAAAGCATTACCGCGGGTATAGCACCTAACTCTTTAATCCTAAATGAAACAACATGGCACATATGATTTACTTCTGAGAACTAAGCAATGTGTGCAGAGATTTTGCAGCTATCTCCTTTCCTTCAGTTTTAGTGCTAACATTCGTATCTCCATAACTAGCATTTCCTATACAGGAAAGCATAACCGAGGGTATAGCACCTAACTCTTTAAACCTAAATGAAACAACATGGCACATATGATTTACTTCTGAGAACTAAGCATTGTGTGCAGAGATTTTCAGCTATCTCCTTTCCTTCAGTTTTTGTGCTAACATACCTAAGTCTAAAACTAGCTTTTACACTATAGGAAAGTATTACCGCGGGTATAGCACCTAACTCTTTAAACCTAAATGAAACATCATGGCACATATAATTTACTTCTGAGAACTAAGCATTGTGTGCAGGGATTTTGCAGCTATCTGATTTCCTTCAGTTTTTTGTGCTAACATTTGTATCCCCAGAACTAGCATTTCTTATACAGGAAAGCATAACCGAGGGTATAGCACCTAACTCTTTAATCCTAAATGAAAGAACATGGCACATATGATTTACATCTGAGAACTAAGCATTGTGTGCAGAGATTTTGCAGCTATCTCCTTTCCTTCAGTTTTTGTGCTAACATTCGTATCTCTGAAACTAGCCTTTACACTATTGGATAGAATTACCGCGGGTATAGCACCTAACTCTTTAAACCTAAATGAAACAACATGGCACATATGATTTACTTCTGAGAAGTAAGCATTGTGTGCAGAGGTTTTGCAGCTATCTCCTTTCCTTCAGTTTTAGTGCTAACATTCGTATCTCCAGAACTAGCATTTCCTATACAGGAAAGCATAACCGAGGGTAATAGCACCTAACTCTTTAAACCTAAATGAAACAACATGGCACATATGATTTACTTCTGAGAACAAAGCATTGTGTGCAGAGATTTTGCAGCTATCTCCATCCTTCAATTTTTTCCTAACATTCGTTTCTCTGAAACTAGACTTTACACTATAGGATAGAATTACCGCGGGTATAGCACCTAACTCATTAAACCTAAATGAAACAACATGGCACATGTGATTTACTTCTGAGAACTAAGCATTGTGTGCAGAGATTTTGCAGCTATCTCCTTTCCTTCAGTTTTTGTGCTAACATTCGTATCTCTCATACTAGCATTTCCTATATAGGAAAGCATAACCGAGGGTATAGCAACTCACTCTTTAAACCTAAATGAAACAACATGGCACATATGATTTACTTCCGAGAAGTAAGCATTGTGTCCAGAGGTTTTGCAGCTATCTCCTTTCCTTCAGTTTTTGTGCTAACATTCCTATGTCTAAAACTAGCATTTACACTATAGGAAAGCATTACCGCGGGTATAGCACCTAACTCTTTAAACCTAAATGAAACAACATGGCAACTATGATTTACTTCTGAGAACTAAGCATTGTGTGCAGAGGTTTTGCAGCTATCTCCTTTCCTTCAGTTTTTGTGCTAACATTCCTATATCAGAACCTAGCATTTACACTATAGGATAGGATCACCGCGGGTATAGCACCTAACTCTTTAAACCTAAATGTAACAACATGGTACATATGATTTACTTCTGAAAACTAACCATTGTGTGCAGAGATTTTTCAGCTTTCTCCTTCCTTCAGTTTTTGTGCTAACATTCCTATGTTAAAACTAGCTTTTACACTATAGGAAAGCATTACCGCGGGTATAGCACCTAACTCTTTAATCCTAAATGAAACAACATGGCACATATGATTTACTTCTGAGAACTAAGCAATGTGTGCAGAGATTTTGCAGCTATCTCCTTTCCTTCAGTTTTAGTGCTAACATTCGTATCTCCATAACTAGCATTTCCTATACAGGAAAGCATAACCGAGGGTATAGCACCTAACTCTTTAAACCTAAATGAAACAACATGGCACATATGATTTACTTCTGAGAACTAAGCATTGTGTGCAGAGATTTTCAGCTATCTCCTTTCCTTCAGTTTTTGTGCTAACATACCTAAGTCTAAAACTAGCTTTTACACTATAGGAAAGTATTACCGCGGGTATAGCACCTAACTCTTTAAACCTAAATGAAACATCATGGCACATATAATTTACTTCTGAGAACTAAGCATTGTGTGCAGGGATTTTGCAGCTATCTGATTTCCTTCAGTTTTTGTGCTAACATTTGTATCCCCAGAACTAGCATTTCTTATACAGGAAAGCATAACCGAGGGTATAGCACCTAACTCTTTAATCCTAAATGAAAGAACATGGCACATATGATTTACATCTGAGAACTAAGCATTGTGTGCAGAGATTTTGCAGCTATCTCCTTTCCTTCAGTTTTTGTGCTAACATTCGTATCTCTGAAACTAGCCTTTACACTATTGGATAGAATTACCGCGGGTATAGCACCTAACTCTTTAAACCTAAATGAAACAACATGGCACATATGATTTACTTCTGAGAAGTAAGCATTGTGTGCAGAGGTTTTGCAGCTATCTCCTTTCCTTCAGTTTTAGTGCTAACATTCGTATCTCCAGAACTAGCATTTCCTATACAGGAAAGCATAACCGAGGGTATAGCACCTAACTCTTTAAACCTAAATGAAACAACATGGCACATATGATTTACTTCTGAGAACAAAGCATTGTGTGCAGAGATTTTGCAGCTATCTCCTTTCCTTCAATTTTTTCCTAACATTCGTTTCTCTGAAACTAGACTTTACACTATAGGATAGAATTACCGCGGGTATAGCACCTAACTCATTAAACCTAAATGAAACAACATGGCACATGTGATTTACTTCTGAGAACTAAGCATTGTGTGCAGAGATTTTGCAGCTATCTCCTTTCCTTCAGTTTTTGTGCTAACATTCCTATATCAGAACCTAGCATTTACACTATAGGATAGGATTACCGCGGGTATAGCACCTAACTCTTTAAACCTAAATGAAACAACATGGCACATATGATTTACTTCTGAGAACTAACCATTCTGTGCAGAGATTTTTCAGCTATCTCCTTTTCTTCAGTTTTTGTGCTAACATTCCTATGTCTAAAACTAGCTTTTACACTATAGGAAAGCATTACCTCGGGTATAGCATCTAACTCTTTAAACCTAAATGAAACAACATGGCACATATGATTTACTTCTGAGAACTAAGCAATGTGTGCAGAGATTTTGCAGCTATCTCCTTTCCTTCAGTTTTAGTGCTAACATTCATATCTCCAGAACTAGCATTTCCTATACAGGAAAGCATAACCGAGGGTATAGCACCTAACTCTTTAAACCTAAATGAAACAACATGGCACATATGATTTACTTCTTAGAACTAAGCATTGTGTGCAGAGATTTTGCAGCTATCTCCTTTCCTTCAGTTTTTGTGCTAACATTCGTATCTCTCATACTAGCTTTTCCTATATAGGAAAGCATAACCGAGGGTATAGCACCTAACTCTTTAAACCTAAATGAAACAACATAGCACATATGATTTACTTCCGAGAACTAAGCATTGTGTGCAGAGATTTTGCAGCTATCTCCTTTCCTTCAGTTTTTGTGCTAACATTCGTTTCTCTGAAACTAGCCTTTACACTATAGGATAGAATTACCGCGGGTATAGCACCTAACTCTTTAAACCTAAATGAAACAACATGGCACATATGATTTACTTATGAGAAGTAAGCATTGTGTGCAGAGGTTTTGCAGCTATCTCCTTTCCTTCATTTTTAGTGCTAACATTCGTATCTCCAGAACTAGCATTTCCTATACAGGAAAGCATAACCGAGGGTATAGCACCTAACTCTTTAAACCTAAATGAAACAACATGGCACATATGATTTACTTCTGAGAACTAAGCATTGTGTGCAGAGATTTTGCAGCTATCTCCTTTCCTTCAGTTTTTTTGCTTACATTCGTATCTCTGAAACTAGCCTTTACACTATAGGATAGAATTACCGCGGGTATGGCACCTAACTCTTTAAACCTAAATGAAACAACATGGCACATATGATTTCCTTCTGAGAACTAAACATTGTGTGCAGAGATTTTGCAGCTATCTCCTTTCCTTCAGTTTTTGTGCTAACATTTGTATCTCCAGAACTAGCATTTCCTATACAGGAAAGCATAACCGAAGGTATAGCACCTAACTCTTTAAACCTAAATGAAACAACATGGCACATATGATATACTTCTGTGAACTAAGCATTGTGTGCAGAGATTTTGCAGCTATCTCCTTTCCTTCAGTTTTTGTGCTAACATTCGTATCTCCAGAACTAGCATTTCCTATACAGGAAAGCATAACCGAGGGTATATCACCTAACTCTTTAACCCTAAATGAAAGAACATGGCACATATGATTTACTTCTGAGAACTAAGCATTATGTGCAGAGATTTTGCTGCTATCTCCTTTCCTTCAGTTTTTGTGCTAACATTCGTATCTCTGAAACTAGCCTTTACACTATAGGAAAGCATTACCGCGGGTATAGCACCTAACTTTTTAAACCTAGATGAAACAACATGGCACCTATGATTTACTTCTGAGAACTAAGCATTGTGTGCAGAGATTTTGCAGCTATCTCCTTTCCTTCAGTTTTTGTGCTAACATTCCTATATCTGAAACTAGCATTTACACTAGAGGATAGCATTACCGCGGGTATAGCACCTAAATCCTTAAACCTAAATGAAACAACATGGCATATATGATTAATTCTGAGAACTAAGCATTGAGTGCAGAAATTTTTCAGCTATCTCCTTTCCTTCAGTTTTTGTGCTAACATTCCTATGTCTAAAACTAGCATTTACACTTTAGGAAAGCATTACCACGGGTATTGCACCTAACTCTTTAAACCTAATTGAAAAAACATGGCACATATGATTTACATCTGAGAACTAAGCATTGTGTGCAGAGATTTTGCAGCTATCACCTTTCCTTCAGTTTTTGTGCTAACATTCGTATCTCCCGAACTAGCATTTCTTATACTGGAAAGCATAACCGAGGGTATAGCACCTAACTATTTAAACCTAAATGAAACAACATGGCACATATGATTTACTTCTGAGAACTAAGCACTGTGTGCAGAGGTTTTGCAGCTATATCCTTTCCTTCAGTTTTGTGCTAACATTCGTATCTCTAAAACAAGCATTTCCTATATAGGAAAGCATAACCGCGGGTATAGCACCTAACTCTTTAAACCTAAATGAAACAACATGGCACATATGATTTCCTTCTGAGAACTAAACATTGTGTGCAGAGGTTTTGCAGCTATCTCCTTTCCTTCAGTTTTTGTGCTAACATTCGTATCTCCAGAACTAGCATTTCTTATACAGGAAAGCATAACCGAGGGTATAGCACCTAACTCTTTAAACCTAAATGAAACAACATGGCACATATGATATACTTCTGTGAACTAAGCATTGTGTGCAGAGATTTTGCAGCTATCTCCTTTCCTTCAGTTTTTGTGCTAACATTTGTATCTCCAGAACTAGGATTTCCTATACAGGAAAGCATAACCGAGGGTATATCACCTAACTCTTTAACCCTAAATGAAACAACATGGCACATATGATATACTTCTGTGAACTAAACATTGTGTGCAGAGATTTTGCAGCTATCTGCTTTCCTTCAGTTTTTGTGCTAACATTCCTATGTCTAAAACCACCATTTACATTATAGGAAGGCATTACCACGGGTATAGCACCTAACTCTTAAACCTAAATGAAACAGCATGGCACCTATGATTTACTTCTGAGAACTAAGCATTCTGTGCAGAGATTTTTCAGCAATCTCCTTTGCTTCAGTTTTTGTGCTAACATTCCTACATCTGAATCTAGCATTTACACTATAGGATAGCATTACCACGGGTATAGCACCTAACTCTTTAAACCTAAATGAAACAACACGGCACATATGATTTACTTCTGAGAAGTAAGCATTGTGTGCAGAGATTTTGCAGCTATCTCCTTTCCTTCAGTTTTTGTGCTAACATTCGTATCTCCAGAACTAGCATTTCTTATACAGGAAAGCATAACCGAAGGTATAGCACCTAACTCTTTAAACCTAAATGAAACAACATGGCACATATGATTTACTTCTGAGAACTAAGCATTGTGTGCAGAGGTTTTGCAGCTATCTCCTTTCCTTCAGTTTTTGTGCTAACATTCCTATATCAGAACCTAGCATTTACACAATAGGATAGGATTACCGCGGGTATAGCACCTAACTCTTTAAACCTAAATGAAACAACATGGTACATATGATTTACTGCTGAGAACTAACCATTGTGTACAGAGATTTTTCAGCTATCTCCTTTCCTTCAGTTTTTGTGCTAACATTCCTATGTCTAAAACTAGCTTTTACACTATAGGAAACCATTACCTGGGGTATAGCAACTAACTCTTTAAACCTAAATGAAACAACATGGCACATATGATTTACTTCTCAGAACTAAGCAATGTGTGCAGAGATTTTGCAGCTATCCCCTTTCCTTCAATTTTAGTGCTAACATTCATATCTCCATAACTAGCATTTCCTATACAGGAAAGTATAACCGAGGGTATAGCACCTAACTCTTTAAACCTAAATGAAACAACATGGCACATATGATTTACTTCTTAGAACTAACCATTGTGTGCAGAGATTTTGCAGCTATCTCCTTTCCTTCAGTTTTTGTGCTAACATTCGTATCTCTCATAATAGCATTTCCTATATAGGAAAGCATAACCGAGGGTATAGCAACTCACTCTTTAAACCTAAATGAAACAACATGGCACATATGATTTACTTCCGAGAAGTAAGCATTGTATCCAGAGGTTTTGCAGCTATCTCCTTTCCTTCAGTTTTTGTGCTAACATTCCCTATGTCTAAAACTAGCATTTACACTATAGGAAAGCATTACCGCGGGTATAGCACCTAACTCTTTAAACATAAATGAAACAACATGGCGACTATGATTTACTTCTGAGAACTAAGCATTGTGTGCAGAGGTTTTGCAGCTATCTCCTTTCCTTCAGTTTTTGTGCTAACATTCCTATATGAGAACCTAGCATTTACACTATAGGATAGGATTACCGCAGGTATAGCACCTAACTCTTTAAACCTAAATGAAACAACATGGCACATATGATTTACTTCTTAGAACTAACCATTGTGTGCAGAGATTTTGCAGCTATCTCCTTTCCTTCAGTTTTTGTGCTAACATTCGTATCTCTCATAATAGCATTTCCTATATAGGAAAGCATAACCGAGGGTATAGCACCTAACTCTTTAAACCTACATGAAATAACATGGCACATATGATTTACTTCTGAGAACTAAGCATTGTGTGCAGAGGTTTTGCAGCTATCTCCTTTCCTTCAGTTTTTGTGCTAACATTCGTATCTCTCATACTAGCATTTCCTATATAGGAAAGCATAACCGAGGGTATAGCAACTCACTCTTTAAACCTAAATGAAACAACATGGCACATATGATTTACTTCCGAGAAGTAAGCATTGTGTCCAGAGGTTTTGCAGCTATCTCCTTTCCTTCAGTTTTTGTGCTAACATTCCTATGTCTAAAACTAGCATTTACACTATAGGAAAGCATTACCGCGGGTATAGCACCTAACTCTTTAAACCTAAATGAAACAACATGGCAACTATGATTTACTTCTGAGAACTAAGCATTGTGTGCAGAGGTTTTGCAGCTATCTCCTTTCCTTCAGTTTTTGTGCTAACATTCCTATATCAGAACCTAGCATTTACACTATAGGATAGGATTACCGCGGGTATAGCACCTAACTCTTTAAACCTAAATGTAACAACATGGTACATATGATTTACTTCTGAAAACTAACCATTGTGTGCAGAGATTTTTCAGCTTTCTCCTTCCTTCAGTTTTTGTGCTAACATTCCTATGTTAAAACTAGCTTTTACACTATAGGAAAGCATTACCGCGGGTATAGCACCTAACTCTTTAATCCTAAATGAAACAACATGGCACATATGATTTACTTCTGAGAACTAAGCAATGTGTGCAGAGATTTTGCAGCTATCTCCTTTCCTTCAGTTTTAGTGCTAACATTCGTATCTCCATAACTAGCATTTCCTATACAGGAAAGCATAACCGAGGGTATAGCACCTAACTCTTTAAACCTAAATGAAACAACATGGCACATATGATTTACTTCTGAGAACTAAGCATTGTGTGCAGAGATTTTCAGCTATCTCCTTTCCTTCAGTTTTTGTGCTAACATACCTAAGTCTAAAACTAGCTTTTACACTATAGGAAAGTATTACCGCGGGTATAGCACCTAACTCTTTAAACCTAAATGAAACATCATGGCACATATAATTTACTTCTGAGAACTAAGCATTGTGTGCAGGGATTTTGCAGCTATCTGATTTCCTTCAGTTTTTGTGCTAACATTTGTATCCCCAGAACTAGCATTTCTTATACAGGAAAGCATAACCGAGGGTATAGCACCTAACTCTTTAATCCTAAATGAAAGAACATGGCACATATGATTTACATCTGAGAACTAAGCATTGTGTGCAGAGATTTTGCAGCTATCTCCTTTCCTTCAGTTTTTGTGCTAACATTCGTATCTCTGAAACTAGCCTTTACACTATTGGATAGAATTACCGCGGGTATAGCACCTAACTCTTTAAACCTAAATGAAACAACATGGCACATATGATTTACTTCTGAGAAGTAAGCATTGTGTGCAGAGGTTTTGCAGCTATCTCCTTTCCTTCAGTTTTAGTGCTAACATTCGTATCTCCAGAACTAGCATTTCCTATACAGGAAAGCATAACCGAGGGTATAGCACCTAACTCTTTAAACCTAAATGAAACAACATGGCACATATGATTTACTTCTGAGAACAAAGCATTGTGTGCAGAGATTTTGCAGCTATCTCCTTTCCTTCAAATTTTTCCTAACATTCGTTTCTCTGAAACTAGACTTTACACTATAGGATAGAATTACCGCGGGTATAGCACCTAACTCATTAAACCTAAATGAAACAACATGGCACATGTGATTTACTTCTGAGAACTAAGCATTGTGTGCAGAGATTTTGCAGCTATCTCCTTTCCTTCAGTTTTTGTGCTAACATTCCTATATCAGAACCTAGCATTTACACTATAGGATAGGATTACCGCGGGTATAGCACCTAACTCTTTAAACCTAAATGAAACAACATGGCACATATGATTTACTTCTGAGAACTAACCATTCTGTGCAGAGATTTTTCAGCTATCTCCTTTTCTTCAGTTTTTGTGCTAACATTCCTATGTCTAAAACTAGCTTTTACACTATAGGAAAGCATTACCTCGGGTATAGCATCTAACTCTTTAAACCTAAATGAAACAACATTGCACATATGATTTACTTCTGAGAACTAAGCAATGTGTGCAGAGATTTTGCAGCTATCTCCTTTCCTTCAGTTTTAGTGCTAACATTCATATCTCCAGAACTAGCATTTCCTATACAGGAAAGCATAACCGAGGGTATAGCACCTAACTCTTTAAACCTAAATGAAACAACATGGCACATATGATTTACTTCTTAGAACTAAGCATTGTGTGCAGAGATTTTGCAGCTATCTCCTTTCCTTCAGTTTTTGTGCTAACATTCGTATCTCTTATACTAGCTTTTCCTATATAGGAAAGCATAACCGAGGGTATAGCACCTAACTCTTTAAACCTAAATGAAACAACATAGCACATATGATTTACTTCCGAGAACTAAGCATTGTGTGCAGAGATTTTGCAGCTATCTCCTTTCCTTCAGTTTTTGTGCTAACATTCGTTTCTCTGAAACTAGCCTTTACACTATAGGATAGAATTACCGCGGGTATAGCACCTAACTCTTTAAACCTAAATGAAACAACATGGCACATATGATTTACTTATGAGAAGTAAGCATTGTGTGCAGAGGTTTTGCAGCTATCTCCTTTCCTTCATTTTTAGTGCTAACATTCGTATCTCCAGAACTAGCATTTCCTATACAGGAAAGCATAACCGAGGGTATAGCACCTAACTCTTTAAACCTAAATGAAACAACATGGCACATATGATTTACTTCTGAGAACTAAGCATTGTTTGCAGAGATTTTGCAGCTATCTCCTTTCCTTCAGTTTTTTTGCTTACATTCGTATCTCTGAAACTAGCCTTTACACTATAGGATAGAATTACCGCGGGTATAGCACCTAACTCTTTAAACCTAAATGAAACAACATGGCACATATGATTTCCTTCTGAGAACTAAACATTGTGTGCAGAGATTTTGCAGCTATCTCCTTTCCTTCAGTTTTTGTGCTAACATTTGTATCTCCAGAACTAGCATTTCCTATACAGGAAAGCATAACCGAAGGTATAGCACCTAACTCTTTAAACCTAAATGAAACAACATGGCACATATGATTTACTTCCGAGAACTAAGCATTGTGTGCAGAGGTTTTGCAGCTATCTCCTTTCCTTCAGTTTTTGTGCTAACATTCCTATGTCTAAAACTATCATTTACACTATAGGAAAGCATTACCGCGGGTATAGCACCTAACTCTTTAAACCTAAATGAAACAACATGGCACGTATGATTTATTTCCGAGAACTAAGCATTGTGTGCAGAGATTTTGCAGCTATCTCCTTTCCTTCAGCTTTTGTGCTAACATTAGTATCTCCAGAACTAGCATTTCTTATACAGGAAAGCATAACCGAGGGTATAGCACCTAACTCTTTAAACCTAAATGAAACAACATGGCACATATGATTTACTTCTGAGAACTAAGCATTGTGTGCAGAGGTTTTGCAGCTATCTCCTTTCCTTCAGTTTTTGTGCTAACATTCTTATATTAGAACGTAGAATTTACACTATAGGATAGGATTACCGCGGGTATACCACCTAACTCTTTAAACCTGAATGAAACAACATGGCACATATGATTTACTTCTGAGAACTAAGCAATGTGTGCAGAGATTTTGCAGCTATCTCCTTTCCTTCAGTTTTATTGATAACATTCATATCTCCAAAACTAGCATTTCCTATACAGGAAAGCATAACCGAGGGTATAGCACCTAACTCTTTAAACCTACATGAAATAACATAGCACATATGATTTTCTTCTGAGAAAGAAGCATTGTGTGCAGAGATTTTTCAGCTATCTCCTTTCCTTCAGTTTTTGTGCTAACATTCCTATGTCTAAAACTAGCATTTACACTATAGGAAAGCATTAACGCGGGTATAGCACCTAAGTCTTTAAACCTAAATGAAACAACATGACACCTATGATTTACTTCTGAGAACTAAGCATTGTGTGCAGAGATTTTGCAGCTATCTCCTTTCCTTCAGTTTTTGTGCTAACATTCGTATCTCCAGAACTAGCATTTCTTATACAGGAGAGCATAACCGAGGGTATAGCACCTAACTCTTTAAACCTAAATGAAACAACATGGGACATATGATTTACTTCTGAGAACTAAGCATTGTGTGCAGAGGTTTTGCAGCTATCTCCTTTCCTTCAGTTTTTGTGCTAACATTCCTATATCAGAACCTAGCATTTACACTATAGGATAGGATTACCGCGGGTATAGCACCTAACTCTTTAAACCTAAATGAAACAACATGGCCATATGATTTACTTCTGAGAACTAACCATTCTGTGCAGAGATTTTTCAGCTATCTCCTTTCCTTCAGTTTTTGTGCTAACATTCCTATGTCTAAAACAAGCTTTTACACTATAGGAAACCATTACCTGGGGTATAGCAACTAACTCTTTAAACCTAAATGAAACAACATGGCACATATGCTTTACTTCTGAGAACTAAGCAATGTGTGCAGAGATTTTGCAGCTCTCCCCTTTCCTTCAATTTTAGTGCTAACATTCATATCTCCAGAACTAGCATTTCCTATACAGGAAAGCATAACCGAGGGTATAGCACCTAACTCTTTAAACCTAAATGAAACAACATGGCACATATGATTTACTTCTTAGAACTAACCATTGTGTGCAGAGATTTTGCAGCTATCTCCTTTCCTTCAGTTTTTGTGCTAACATTCGTATCTCTCATAATAGCATTTCCTATATAGGAAGGCATAACCGAGGGTATAGCACCTAACTCTTTAAACCTACATGAAATAACATGGCACATATGATTTACTTCTGAGAACTAAGCATTGTGTGCAGGGATTTTGCAGCTATCTGATTTCCTTCAGTTTTTGTGCTAACATTTGTATCCCCAGAACAAGCATTTCTTATACAGGAAAGCATAACCGAGGGTATAGCACCTAACTCTTTAAACCTAAATGAAACAACATGGCACCTATGATTTACTTCTGAGAACTAAGCATTGTGTGCAGAGATTTTGCAGCTATCTCCTTTCCTTCAGTTTTTGTGCTAACATTCGTATCTCTCATACTAGCATTTCCTATATAGGAAAGCATAACCGAGGGTATAGCACCTAAGTCTTTAAACCTAAATGAAACAACATGGCACATATGATTTACTTCCGAGAACTAAGCATTGTGTGCAGAGGTTTTGCAGCTATCTCCTTTCCTTCAGTTTTTGTGCTAACATTCGTATCTCTCATACTAGCAATTCCTATATAGGAAAGCATAACCGAGGGTATAGCAACTCACTCTTTAAACCTAAATGAAACAACATGGCACATATGATTTACTTCCGAGAAGTAAGCATTGTGTCCAGAGGTTTTGCAGCTATCTCCTTTCCTTCAGTTTTTGTGCTAACATTCCTATGTCTAAAACTAGCATTTACACTATAGGAAAGCATTACCGCGGGTATAGCACCTAACTCTTTAAACCTAAATGAAACAACATGGCAACTATGATTTACTTCTGAGAACTAAGCAATGTATGCAGAGATTTTGCAGCTATCCCCTTTCCTTCAGTTTTAGTGCTAACATTCATATCTCCAGAACTAGCATTTCCTATACAGGAAAGCATTACCGCGGGTATAGCACCTAACTCTTTAAACCTAAATGAAACAACATGGCACATATGATTTACTTCTTAGAACTAACCATTGTGTGCAGAGATTTTGCAGCTATCTCCTTTCCTTCAGTTTTTGTGCTCACATTCCTATGTTAAAACTAGCTTTTACACTATAGGAAAGCATAACCGAGGGGATAGCACCTAACTCTTTAAACCTACATGAAATAACATGGCACATATGATTTACTTCTGAGAACTAAGCATTGTGTGCAGAGGTTTTGCCGCTATCTCCCTTTCCTTCAGTTTTTGTGCTAACATTCGTATCTCTCATACTAGCATTTCCTATATAGGAAAGCATAACCGAGGGTATAGCACCTAAGTCTTTAAACCTAAATGAAACAACATGGCAACTATGATTTAATTCTGAGAACTAAGGCATTGTGTGCAGAGATTTTGCAGCTATCTCCTTTCCTTCAGTTTTTGTGCTAACATTCGTATCTCCAGAACTAGCATTTCTTATACAGGAAAGCATAACCGAGGGTATAGCACCTAACTCTTTAAGCCTAAATGAAACAACATGGTACATATGATTTACTTCTGAGAACTAACCATTGTGTGCAGAGATTTTTCAGCTTTCTCCTTCCTTCAGTTTTTGTGCTAACATTCCTACGTCTAAAACTAGCTTTTACACTATAGGAAAGCATTACTGCGGGTATAGCACCTAACTCTTTAAACCTAAATGAAACATCATGGCACATATAATTTACTTCTGAGAAGTAAGCATTGTGTGCAGGGATTTTGCAGCTATCTGATTTCCTTCAGTTTTTGTGCTAACATTTGTATCCCCAGAACTAGCGTTTCTTATACAGGAAAGCATAACCGAGGGTATAGCACCTAACTCTTTAAGCCTAAATGAAACAACATGGTACATATGATTTACTTCTGAGAACTAACCATTGTGTGCAGAGATTTTGCAGCTATCTCCTTTCCTTCAGTTTTTGTGCTAATATTCGTATCTCTCATACTAGCATTTCCTATATAGGAAAGCATAACCGAGGGTATAGCACCTCACTCTTTAAACGTAAATGAAACAACATGGCACATATGATTTACTTCCGAGAACTAAGCATTGTGTGCAGAGGTTTTGCAGCTATCTGCCTTTCCTTCAGTTTTTGTGCTAACATTCCTATGTCTAAAACTATCATTTACACTATAGGAAAGCATTACCGCGGGTATAGCACCTAACTCTTTAAACCTAAATGAAACAACATGGCACGTATGATTTATTTCCGAGAACTAAGCATTGTGTGCAGAGATTTTGCAGCTATCTCCTTTCCTTCAGCTTTTGTGCTAACATTAGTATCTCCAGAACTAGCATTTCTTATACAGGAAAGCATAACCGAGGGTATAGCACCTAACTCTTTAAACCTAAATGAAACAACATGGCACATATGATTTACTTCTGAGAACTAAGCATTGTGTGCAGAGGTTTTGCAGCTATCTCCTTTCCTTCAGTTTTTGTGCTAACATTCTTATATTAGAACGTAGAATTTACACTATAGGATAGGATTACCGCGGGTATACCACCTAACTCTTTAAACCTGAATGAAACAACATGGCACATATGATTTACTTCTGAGAACTAAGCAATGTGTGCAGAGATTTTGCAGCTATCTCCTTTCCTTCAGTTTTATTGATAACATTCATATCTCCAAAACTAGCATTTCCTATACAGGAAAGCATAACCGAGGGTATAGCACCTAACTCTTTAAACCTACATGAAATAACATAGCACATATGATTTTCTTCTGAGAAAGAAGCATTGTGTGCAGAGATTTTTCAGCTATCTCCTTTCCTTCAGTTTTTGTGCTAACATTCCTATGTCTAAAACTAGCATTTACACTATAGGAAAGCATTAACGCGGGTATAGCACCTAAGTCTTTAAACCTAAATGAAACAACATGACACCTATGATTTACTTCTGAGAACTAAGCATTGTGTGCAGAGATTTTTGCAGCTATCTCCTTTCCTTCAGTTTTTGTGCTAACATTCGTATCTCCAGAACTAGCATTTCTTATACAGGAGAGCATAACCGAGGGTATAGCACCTAACTCTTTAAACCTAAATGAAACAACATGGGACATATGATTTACTTCTGAGAACTAAGCATTGTGTGCAGAGGTTTTGCAGCTATCTCCTTTCCTTCAGTTTTTGTGCTAACATTCCTATATCAGAACCTAGCATTTACACTATAGGATAGGATTACCGCGGGTATAGCACCTAACTCTTTAAACCTAAATGAAACAACATGGCCATATGATTTACTTCTGAGAACTAACCATTCTGTGCAGAGATTTTTCAGCTATCTCCTTTCCTTCAGTTTTTGTGCTAACATTCCTATGTCTAAAACAAGCTTTTACACTATAGGAAACCATTACCTGGGGTATAGCAACTAACTCTTTAAACCTAAATGAAACAACATGGCACATATGATTTACTTCTTAGAACTAACCATTGTGTGCAGAGATTTTGCAGCTATCTCCTTTCCTTCAGTTTTTGTGTGCTCACATTCCTATGTTAAAACTAGCTTTTACACTATAGGAAAGCATAACCCGAGGGGGATAGCACCTAACTCTTTAAACCTACATGAAATAACATGGCACATATGATTTACTTCTGAGAACTAAGCATTGTGTGCAGAGGTTTTGCAGCTATCTCCTTTCCTTCAGTTTTTGTGCTAACATTCGTATCTCTCATACTAGCATTTCCTATATAGGAAAGCATAACCGAGGGTATAGCACCTAAGTCTTTAAACCTAAATGAAACAACATGGAAACTATGATTTAATTCTGAGAACTAAGCATTGTGTGCAGAGATTTTGCAGCTATCTCCTTTCCTTCAGTTTTTGTGCTAACATTCGTATCTCCAGAACTAGCATTTCTTATACAGGAAAGCATAACCGAGGGTATAGCACCTAACTCTTTAAGCCTAAATGAAACAACATGGTACATATGATTTACTTCTGAGAACTAACCATTGTGTGCAGAGATTTTTCAGCTTTCTCCTTCCTTCAGTTTTTGTGCTAACATTCCTACGTCTAAAAACTAGCTTTTACACTATAGGAAAGCATTACCGCGGGTATAGCACCTAACTCCTTTAAACCTAAATGAAACATCATGGCACATATAATTTACTTCTGAGAAGTAAGCATTGTGTGCAGGGATTTTGCAGCTATCTGATTTCCTTCAGTTTTTGTGCTAACATTTGTATCCCCAGAACTAGCGTTTCTTATACAGGAAAGCATAACCGAGGGTATAGCACCTAACTCTTTAAACCTAAATGAAACAACATGGCACCTATGATTTACTTCTGAGAACTAAGCATTGTGTGCAGAGATTTTGCAGCTATCTCCTTTCCTTCAGTTTTTGTGCTAATATTCGTATCTCTCATACTAGCATTTCCTATATAGGAAAGCATAACCGAGGGTATAGCACCTCACTCTTTAAACGTAAATGAAACAACATGGCACATATGATTTACTTCCGAGAACTAAGCATTGTGTGCAGAGGTTTTGCAGCTATCTCCTTTCCTTCAGTTTTTGTGCTAACATTCCTATGTCTAAAACTATCATTTACACTATAGGAAAGCATTACCGCGGGTATAGCACCTAACTCTTTAAACCTAAATGAAACAACATGGCACGTATGATTTATTTCCGAGAACTAAGCATTGTGTGCAGAGATTTTGCAGCTATCTCCTTTCCTTCAGCTTTTGTGCTAACATTAGTATCTCCAGAACTAGCATTTCTTATACAGGAAAGCATAACCGAGGGTATAGCACCTAACTCTTTAAACCTAAATGAAACAACATGGCACATATGATTTACTTCTGAGAACTAAGCATTGTGTGCAGAGGTTTTGCAGCTATCTCCTTTCCTTCAGTTTTTGTGCTAACATTCTTATATTAGAACGTAGAATTTACACTATAGGATAGGATTACCGCGGGTATACCACCTAACTCTTTAAACCTGAATGAAACAACATGGCACATATGATTTACTTCTGAGAACTAAGCAATGTGTGCAGAGATTTTGCAGCTATCTCCTTTCCTTCAGTTTTATTGATAACATTCATATCTCCAAAACTAGCATTTCCTATACAGGAAAGCATAACCGAGGGTATAGCACCTAACTCTTTAAACCTACATGAAATAACATAGCACATATGATTTTCTTCTGAGAAAGAAGCATTGTGTGCAGAGATTTTTCAGCTATCTACTTTCCTTCAGTTTTTGTGCTAACATTCGTATCACTCATACTAGCATTTCCTATATAGGAAAGCATAACCGAGGGTATAGCAACTCACTCTTTAAACCTAAATGAAACAACATGGCACATATGATTTACTTCCGAGAAGTAAGCATTGTGTCCAGAGGTTTTGCAGCTATCTCCTTTCCTTCAGTTTTTGTGCTAACATTCCTATGTCTAAAACTAGCATTTACACTATAGGAAAGCATTACCGCGGGTATAGCACCTAACTCTTTAAACCTAAATGAAACAACATGGCGACTATGATTTACTTCTGAGAACTAAGCATTGTGTGCAGAGGTTTTGCAGCTATCTCCTTTCCTTCAGTTTTTGTGCTAACATTCCTATATGAGAACCTAGCATTTACACTATAGGATAGGATTACCGCGGGTATAGCACCTAACTCTTTAAACCTAAATGTAACAACATGGTACATATGATTTACTTCTGAGAACTAACCATTGTGTGCAGAGATTTTTCAGCTTTCTCCTTCCTTCAGTTTTTGTGCTAACATTCCTACGTCTAAAACTAGCTTTTACACTATAGGAAAGCATTACCGCGGGTATAGCACCTAACTCTTTAAACCTAAATGAAACATCATGGCACATATAATTTACTTCTGAGAACTAAGCATTGTGTGCAGGGATTTTGCAGCTATCTGATTTCCTTCAGTTTTTGTGCTAACATTTGTATCCCCAGAACAAGCATTTCTTATACAGGAAAGCATAACCGAGGGTATAGCACCTAACTCTTTAAACCTAAATGAAACAACATGGCACCTATGATTTTCTTCTGAGTACTAAGCATTGTGTGCAGAGATTTTGCAGCTATCTCCTTTCCTTCTGTTTTTGTGCTAACATTCGTATCTCTCATACTAGCATTTCCTATATAGGAAAGCATAACCGAGGGTATAGCACCTAAGTCTTTAAACCTAAATGAAACAACATGGCACATATGATTTACTTCCGAGAACTAAGCATTGTGTGCAGAGGTTTTGCAGCTATCTCCTTTCCTTAAGTTTTTGTGCTAACATTCGTGTCTCTAAAACGAGCATTTCCTATATAGGAAAGCATAACCGAGGGTATAGCACCTCACTCTTTAAACCTAAATGAAACAACATGGCACATATGATTTACTTCTGAAAACTAAGCATTGTGTGCAGAGATTTTTCAGCTATCTCCTTTCCTTCAGTTTTTGTTCTAACATTCCTATGTCTAAAACTATCATTTACCCTATAGGAAAGCATTACCGCGGGTATAGCACCTAACTCTTTAAACCTAAATGAAACAACATGGCACATATGATTTACTTCTGAGAACTAAGCAATGTATGCAGAGATTTTGCAGCTATCCCCTTTCCTTCAGTTTTAGTGCTAACATTCATATCTCCAGAACTAGCATTTCCTATACAGGAAAGCATAACCGAGGGTAGCACCTAACTCTTTAAACCTAAATGAAACAACATGGCACATATGATTTACTTCTTAGAACTAACCATTGTGTGCAGAGATTTTGCAGCTATCTCCTTTCCTTCAGTTTTTGTGCTAACATTCGTATCTCTCATACTAGCATTTCCTATATAGGAAAGCATAACCGAGGGGATAGCACCTAACTCTTTAAACCTACATGAAATAACATGGCACATATGATTTACTTCTGAGAACTAAGCATTGTGTGCAGAGGTTTTGCAGCTATCTCTTTTCCTTCAGTTTTTGTGCTAACATTCGTATCTCTCATACTAGCATTTCCTATATAGGAAAGCATAACCGAGGGTATAGCACCTAAGTCTTTAAACCTAAATGAAACAACATGGCAACTATGATTTACTTCTGAGAACTAAGCATTGTGTGCAGAGATTTTGCAGCTATCTCCTTTCCTTCAGTTTTTGTGCTAACATTCGTATCTCCAGAACTAGCATTTCTTATACAGGAAAGCATAACCGAGGGTATAGCACCTAACTCTTTAAGCCTAAATGAAACAACATGGGACATATGATTTACTTCTGAGAACTAAGCATTGTGTGCAGAGGTTTTGCAGCTATCTCCTTTCCTTCAGTTTTTGTGCTAACATTCCTATATCAGAACCTAGCATTTACACTATAGGATAGGATTACCGCGGGTATAGCACCTAACTCTTTAAACCTAAATGAAACAACATGGCCATATGATTTACTTCTGAGAACTAACCATTCTGTGCTGAGATTTTTCAGCTATCTCCTTTCCTTCAGTTTTTGTGCTAACATTCCTATGTCTAAAACTAGCTTTTACACTATAGGAAAGCATTACCGCGGGTAGAGCACCCAACTCTTTAAACATAAATGAAACAACATGGCACCTATGATTTATTTCTGAGAACTAAGCATTGTGTGCAGAGATTTTGCAGCTATCTCCTTTCCTTCAGTTTTTGTGCTAACATTCGTATCTACAGAACTAGCATTTCTTATACCGGAAAGCATAACCGAAGGTATAGCACCTAACTCTTTAAACCTAAATGAAACAACATGGCACCTATGATTTATTTCTAAGAACTAAGCATTGTGTGCAGAGGTTTTGCAGCTATCTCCTTTCCTTCAGTTTTTGTGCTAACATTCCTATATCAGAACCTAGCATTTACACAATAGGATAGGATTACCGCGGGTATAGCACCTAACTCTTTAAACCTAAATGTAACAACATGGTACATATGATTTACTTCTGAGAACTAACCATTGTGTGCAGAGATTTTTCAGCTTTCTCCTTCCTTCAGTTTTTGTGCTAACATTCCTACGTCTAAAACTAGCTTTTACACTATAGGAAAGCATTACCGCGGGTATAGCACCTAACTCTTTAAACCTAAATGAAACATCATGGCACATATAATTTACTTCTGAGAACTAAGCATTGTGTGCAGGGATTTTGCAGCTATCTGATTTCCTTCAGTTTTTGTGCTAACATTTGTATCCCCAGAACAAGCATTTCTTATACAGGAAAGCATAACCGAGGGTATAGCACCTAACTCTTTAAACCTAAATGAAACAACATGGCACCTATGATTTACTTCTGAGAACTAAGCATTGTGTGCAGAGATTTTGCAGCTATCTCCTTTCCTTCAGTTTTTGTGCTAACATTCGTATCTCTCATACTAGCATTTCCTATATAGGAAAGCATAACCGAGGGTATAGCACCTAAGTCTTTAAACCTAAATGAAACAACATGGCACATATGATTTACTTCCGAGAACTAAGCATTGTGTGCAGAGGTTTTGCAGCTATCTCCTTTCCTTAAGTTTTTGTGCTAACATTCGTATCTCTAAAACGAGCATTTCCTATATAGGAAAGCATAACCGAGGGTATAGCACCTCACTCTTTAAACCTAAATGAAACAACATGGCACATATGATTTACTTCTGAAAACTAAGCATTGTGTGCAGAGATTTTTCAGCTATCTCCTTTCCTTCAGTTTTTGTGCTAACATTCCTATGTCTAAAACTATCATTTACCCTATAGGAAAGCATTACCGCGGGTATAGCACCTAACTCTTTAAACCTAAATGAAACAACATGGCACATATGATTTACTTCTGAGAACTAAGCAATGTATGCAGAGATTTTGCAGCTATCCCCTTTCCTTCAGTTTTAGTGCTAACATTCATAACTCCAGAACTAGCATTTCCTATACAGGAAAGCATAACCGAGGGTAGCACCTAACTCTTTAAACCTAAATGAAACAACATGGCACATATGATTTACTTCTTAGAACTAACCATTGTGTGCAGAGATTTTCAGCTATCTCCTTTCCTTCAGTTTTTGTGCTAACATTCGTATCTCTCATACTAGCATTTCCTATATAGGAGAGCATAACCGAGGGGATAGCACCTAACTCTTTAAACCTACATGAAATAACATGGCACATATGATTTACTTCTGAGAACTAAGCATTGTGTGCAGAGGTTTTGCAGCTATCTCTTTTCCTTCAGTTTTTGTGCTAACATTCGTATCTCTCATACTAGCATTTCCTATATAGGAAAGCATAACCGAGGGTATAGCACCTAAGTCTTTAAACCTAAATGAAACAACATGGCAACTATGATTTACTTCTGAGAACTAAGCATTGTGTGCAGAGATTTTGCAGCTATCTCCTTTCCTTCAGTTTTTGTGCTAACATTCGTATCTCTAAAACGAGCATTTCCTATATAGGAAAGCATAACCGAGGGTATAGCACCTCACTCTTTAAACCTAAATGAAACAACATGGCACATATGATTTACTTCTGAAAACTAAGCATTGTGTGCAGAGATTTTTCAGCTATCTCCTTTCCTTCAGTTTTTGTGCTAACATTCCTATGTCTAAAACTATCATTTACCCTATAGGAAAGCATTACCGCGGGTATAGCACCTAACTCTTTAAACCTAAATGAAACAACATGGCACATATGATTTACTTCTGAGAACTAAGCAATGTATGCAGAGATTTTGCAGCTATCCCCTTTCCTTCAGTTTTAGTGCTAACATTCATAACTCCAGAACTAGCATTTCCTATACAGGAAAGCATAACCGAGGGTTGCACCTAACTCTTTAAACCTAAATGAAACAACATGGCACATATGATTTACTTCTTAGAACTAACCATTGTGTGCAGAGATTTTGCAGCTATCTCCTTTCCTTCAGTTTTTGTGCTAACATTCGTATCTCTCATACTAGCATTTCCTATATAGGAGAGCATAACCGAGGGGATAGCACCTAACTCTTTAAACCTACATGAAATAACATGGCACATATGATTTACTTCTGAGAACTAAGCATTGTGTGCAGAGGTTTTGCAGCTATCTCTTTTCCTTCAGTTTTTGTGCTAACATTCGTATCTCTCATACTAGCATTTCCTATATAGGAAAGCATAACCGAGGGTATAGCACCTAAGTCTTTAAACCTAAATGAAACAACATGGCAACTATGATTTACTTCTGAGAACTAAGCATTGTGTGCAGAGATTTTGCAGCTATCTCCTTTCCTTCAGTTTTTGTGCTAACATTCGTATCTCCAGAACTAGCATTTCTTATACAGGAAAGCATAACCGAGGGTATAGCACCTAACTCTTTAAGCCTAAATGAAACAACATGGGACATATGATTTACTTCTGAGAACTAAGCATTGTGTGCAGAGGTTTTGCAGCTATCTCCTTTCCTTCAGTTTTTGTGCTAACATTCCTATATCAGAACCTAGCATTTACACTATAGGATAGGATTACCGCGGGTATAGCACCTAACTCTTTAAACCTAAATGAAACAACATGGCCATATGATTTACTTCTGAGAACTAACCATTCTGTGCTGAGATTTTTCAGCTATCTCCTTTCCTTCAGTTTTTGTGCTAACATTCCTATGTCTAAAACTAGCTTTTACACTATAGGAAAGCATTACCGCGGGTAGAGCACCCAACTCTTTAAACTTAAATGAAACAACATGGCACCTATGATTTACTTCTGAGAACTAAGCATTGTGTGCAGAGATTTTGCAGCTATCTCCTTTCCTTCAGTTTTTGTGCTAACATTCGTATCTACAGAACTAGCATTTCTTATACAGGAAAGCATAACCGAAGGTATAGCACCTAACTCTTTAAACCTAAATGAAACAACATGGCACATATGATTTATTTCTAAGAACTAAGCATTGTGTGCAGAGGTTTTGCAGCTATCTCCTTTCCTTCAGTTTTTGTGCTAACATTCCTATATCAGAACCTAGCATTTACACAATAGGATAGGATTACCGCGGGTATAGCACCTAACTCTTTAAACCTAAATGTAACAACATGGTACATATGATTTACTTCTGAGAACTAACCATTGTGTGCAGAGATTTTTCAGCTTTCTCCTTCCTTCAGTTTTTGTGCTAACATTCCTACGTCTAAAACTAGCTTTTACACTATAGGAAAGCATTACCGCGGGTATAGCACCTAACTCTTTAAACCTAAATGAAACAACATGGCACATATGCTTTACTTCTGAGAACTAAGCAATGTGTGCAGAGATTTTGCAGCTCTCCCCTTTCCTTCAATTTTAGTGCTAACATTCATATCTCCAGAACTAGCATTTCCTATACAGGAAAGCATAACCGAGGGTATAGCACCTAACTCTTTAAACCTAAATGAAACAACATGGCACATATGATTTACTTCTTAGAACTAACCGTTGTGTGCAGAGATTTTGCAGCTATCTCCTTTCCTTCAGTTTTTGTGCTAACATTCGTATCTCTCATAATAGCATTTCCTATATAGGAAAGCATAACCGAGGGTATAGCACCTAACTCTTTAAACCTACATGAAATAACATGGCACATATGATTTACTTCTGAGAACTAAGCATTGTGTGCAGAGGTTTTGCAGCTATCTGCTTTCCTTCAGTTTTTGTGCTAACATTCGTATCTCTCATACTAGCATTTCCTATATAGGAAAGCATAACCGAGGGTATAGCAACTCACTCTTTAAACCTAAATGAAACAACATGGCACATATGATTTACTTCCGAGAAGTAAGCATTGTGTCCAGAGGTTTTGCAGCTATCTCCTTTCCTTCAGTTTTTGTGCTAACATTCCTATATCTAAAACTAGCATTTACACTATAGGAAAGCATTACCGCGGGTATAGCACCTAACTCTTTAAACCTAAATGAAACAACATGGCGACTATGATTTACTTCTGAGAACTAAGCATTGTGTGCAGAGGTTTTGCAGCTATCTCCTTTCCTTCAGTTTTTGTGCTAACATTCCTATATCAGAACCTAGCATTTACACTATAGGATAGGATTACCGCGGGTATAGCACCTAACTCTTTAAACCTAAATGTAACAACATGGTACATATGATTTACTTCTGAGAACTAACCATTGTGTGCAGAGATTTTTCAGCTTTCTCCTTCCTTCAGTTTTTGTGCTAACATTCCTACGTCTAAAACTAGCTTTTACACTATAGGAAAGCATTACCGCGGGTATAGCACCTAACTCTTTAAACCTAAATGAAACATCATGGCACATATAATTTACTTCTGAGAACTAAGCATTGTGTGCAGGGATTTTGCAGCTATCTGATTTCCTTCAGTTTTTGTGCTAACATTTGTATCCCCAGAACTAGCATTTCTTATACAGGAAAGCATAACCGAGGGTATAGCACCTAACTCTTTAAACCTAAATGAAACAACATGGCACCTATGATTTACTTCTGAGAACTAAGCATTGTGTGCAGAGATTTTGCAGCTATCTCCCTTCCTTCAGTTTTTGTGCTAACATTCGTATCTCTCATACTAGCATTTCCTATATAGGAAAGCATAACCGAGGGTATAGCACCTAAGTCTTTAAACCTAAATGAAACAACATGGCACATATGATTTACTTCAGAGAACTAAGCATTGTGTGCAGAGGTTTTGCAGCTATCTCCTTTCCTTAAGTTTTTGTGCTAACATTCGTATCTCTAAAACGAGCATTTCCTATATAGGAAAGCATAACCGAGGGTATAGCACCTCACTCTTTAAACCTAAATGAAACAACATGGCACATATGATTTACTTCTGAAAACTAAGCATTGTGTGCAGAGATTTTTCAGCTATCTCCTTTCCTTCAGTTTTTGTGCTAACATTCCTATGTCTAAAACTATCATTTACCCTATAGGAAAGCATTACCGCGGGTATAGCACCTAACTCTTTAAACCTAAATGAAACAACATGGCACATATGATTTACTTCTGAGAACTAAGCAATGTATGCAGAGATTTTGCAGCTATCCCCTTTCCTTCAGTTTTAGTGCTAACATTCATATCTCCAGAACTAGCATTTCCTATACAGGAAAGCATAACCGAGGGTAGCACCTAACTCTTTAAACCTAAATGAAACAACATGGCACATATGATTTACTTCTTAGAACTAACCATTGTGTGCAGAGATTTTGCAGCTATCTCCTTTCCTTCAGTTTTTGTGCTAACATTCGTATCTCTCATACTAGCATTTCCTATATAGGAAAGCATAACCGAGGGGATAGCACCTAACTCTTTAAACCTACATGAAATAACATGGCACATATGATTTACTTCTGAGAACTAAGCATTGTGTGCAGAGGTTTTGCAGCTATCTCTTTTCCTTCAGTTTTTGTGCTAACATTCGTATCTCTCATACTAGCATTTCCTATATAGGAAAGCATAACCGAGGGTATAGCACCTAAGTCTTTAAACCTAAATGAAACAACATGGCAACTATGATTTACTTCTGAGAACTAAGCATTGTGTGCAGAGATTTTGCAGCTATCTCCTTTCCTTCAGTTTTTGTGCTAACATTCGTATCTCCAGAACTAGCATTTCTTATACAGGAAAGCATAACCGAGGGTATAGCACCTAACTCTTTAAGCCTAAATGAAACAACATGGGACATATGATTTACTTCTGAGAACTAAGCATTGTGTGCAGAGGTTTTGCAGCTATCTCCTTTCCTTCAGTTTTTGTGCTAACATTCCTATATCAGAACCTAGCATTTACACTATAGGATAGGATTACCGCGGGTATAGCACCTAACTCTTTAAACCTAAATGAAACAACATGGCCATATGATTTACTTCTGAGAACTAACCATTCTGTGCTGAGATTTTTCAGCTATCTCCTTTCCTTCAGTTTTTGTGCTAACATTCCTATGTCTAAAACTAGCTTTTACACTATAGGAAAGCATTACCGCGGGTAGAGCACCCAACTCTTTAAACTTAAATGAAACAACATGGCACCTATGATTTATTTCTGAGAACTAAGCATTGTGTGCAGAGATTTTGCAGCTATCTCCTTTCCTTCAGTTTTTGTGCTAACATTCGTATCTACAGAACTAGCATTTCTTATACAGGAAAGCATAACCGAAGCTATAGCACCTAACTCTTTAAACCTAAATGAAACAACATGGCACATATGATTTATTTCTAAGAACTAAGCATTGTGTGCAGAGGTTTTGCAGCTATCTCCTTTCCTTCAGTTTTTGTGCTAACATTCCTATATCAGAACCTAGCATTTACACAATAGGATAGGATTACCGCGGGTATAGCACCTAACTCTTTAAACCTAAATGTAACAACATGGTACATATGATTTACTTCTGAGAACTAACCATTGTGTGCAGAGATTTTTCAGCTTTCTCCTTCCTTCAGTTTTTGTGCTAACATTCCTACGTCTAAAACTAGCTTTTACACTATAGGAAAGCATTACCGCGGGTATAGCACCTAACTCTTTAAACCTAAATGAAACATCATGGCACATATAATTTACTTCTGAGAACTAAGCATTGTGTGCAGGGATTTTGCAGCTATCTGATTTCCTTCAGTTTTTGTGCTAACATTTGTATCCCCAGAACAAGCATTTCTTATACAGGAAAGCATAACCGAGGGTATAGCACCTAACTCTTTAAACCTAAATGAAACAACATGGCACCTATGATTTACTTCTGAGAACTAAGCATTGTGTGCAGAGATTTTGCAGCTATCTCCTTTCCTTCAGTTTTTGTGCTAACATTCGTATCTCTCATACTAGCATTTCCTATATAGGAAAGCATAACCGAGGGTATAGCACCTAAGTCTTTAAACCTAAATGAAACAACATGGCACATATGATTTGCTTCCGAGAACTAAGCATTGTGTGCAGAGGTTTTGCAGCTATCTCCTTTCCTTAAGTTTTTGGGCTAACATTCGTATCTCTAAAACGAGCATTTCCTATATAGGAAAGCATAACCGAGGGTATAGCACCTCACTCTTTAAACCTAAATGAAACAACATGGCACATATGATTTATTTCTAAGAACTAAGCATTGTGTGCAGAGGTTTTGCAGCTATCTCCTTTCCTTCAGTTTTTGTGCTAACATTCGTATCTCTCATACTAGCATTTCCTATATAGGAAAGCATAACCGAGGGGATAGCACCTAACTCTTTAAACCTAAATGAAACAACATGGCACATATGATTTACTTCTGAGAACTAAGCAATGTATGCAGAGATTTTGCAGCTATCCCCTTTCCTTCAGTTTTAGTGCTAACATTCATAACTCCAGAACTAGCATTTCCTATACAGGAAAGCATAACCGAGGGTAGCACCTAACTCTTTAAACCTAAATGAAACAACATGGCACATATGATTTACTTCTTAGAACTAACCATTGTGTGCAGAGATTTTGCAGCTATCTCCTTTCCTTCAGTTTTTGTGCTAACATTCGTATCTCTCATACTAGCATTTCCTATATAGGAAAGCATAACCGAGGGGATAGCACCTAACTCTTTAAACCTACATGAAATAACATGGCACATATGATTTACTTCTGAGAACTAAGCATTGTGTGCAGAGGTTTTGCAGCTATCTCTTTTCCTTCAGTTTTTGTGCTAACATTCGTATCTCTCATACTAGCATTTCCTATATAGGAAAGCATAACCGAGGGTATAGCACCTAAGTCTTTAAACCTAAATGAAACAACATGGCAACTATGATTTACTTCTGAGAACTAAGCATTGTGTGCAGAGATTTTGCAGCTATCTCCTTTCCTTCAGTTTTTGTGCTAACATTCGTATCTCCAGAACTAGCATTTCTTATACAGGAAAGCATAACCGAGGGTATAGCACCTAACTCTTTAAGCCTAAATGAAACAACATGGGACATATGATTTACTTCTGAGAACTAAGCATTGTGTGCAGAGGTTTTGCAGCTATCTCCTTTCCTTCAGTTTTTGTGCTAACATTCCTATATCAGAACCTAGCATTTACACTATAGGATAGGATTACCGCGGGTATAGCACCTAACTCTTTAAACCTAAATGAAACAACATGGCCATATGATTTACTTCTGAGAACTAACCATTCTGTGCTGAGATTTTTCAGCTATCTCCTTTCCTTCAGTTTTTGTGCTAACATTCCTATGTCTAAAACTAGCTTTTACACTATAGGAAAGCATTACCGCGGGTAGAGCACCCAACTCTTTAAACTTAAATGAAACAACATGGCACCTATGATTTACTTCTGAGAACTAAGCATTGTGTGCAGAGATTTTGCAGCTATCTCCTTTCCTTCAGTTTTTGTGCTAACATTCGTATCTACAGAACTAGCATTTCTTATACAGGAAAGCATAACCGAAGGTATAGCACCTAACTCTTTAAACCTAAATGAAACAACATGGCACATATGATTTATTTCTAAGAACTAAGCATTGTGTGCAGAGGTTTTGCAGCTATCTCCTTTCCTTCAGTTTTTGTGCTAACATTCCTATATCAGAACCTAGCATTTACACAATAGGATAGGATTACCGCGGGTATAGCACCTAACTCTTTAAACCTAAATGTAACAACATGGTACATATGATTTACTTCTGAGAACTAACCATTGTGTGCAGAGATTTTTCAGCTTTCTCCTTCCTTCAGTTTTTGTGCTAACATTCCTACGTCTAAAACTAGCTTTTACACTATAGGAAAGCATTACCGCGGGTATAGCACCTAACTCTTTAAACCTAAATGAAACAACATGGCACATATGATTTACTTCTGAGAACTAAGCAATGTGTGCAGAGATTTTGCAGCTATCTCCTTTCCTTCAGTTTTAGTGCTAACATTCGTTTCTCCATAACTAGCATTTCCTATACAGGAAAGCATAACCGAGGGTATAGCACCTAACTCTTTAAGCCTAAATGAAACAACATGGGACATATGATTTACTTCTGAGAACTAAGCATTGTGTGCAGAGGTTTTGCAGCTATCTCCTTTCCTTCAGTTTTTGTGCTAACATTCCTATATCAGAACCTAGCATTTACACTATAGGATAGGATTACCGCGGGTATAGCACCTAACTCTTTAAACCTAAATGAAACAACATGGCCATATGATTTACTTCTGAGAACTAACCATTCTGTGCTGAGATTTTTCAGCTATCTCCTTTCCTTCAGTTTTTGTGCTAACATTCCTATGTCTAAAACTAGCTTTTACACTATAGGAAAGCATTACCGCGGGTAGAGCACCCAACTCTTTAAACTTAAATGAAACAACATGGCACCTATGATTTACTTCTGAGAACTAAACATTGTGTGCAGAGATTTTGCAGCTATCTCCTTTCCTTCAGTTTTTGTGCTAACATTCGTATCTACAGAACTAGCATTTCTTATACAGGAAAGCATAACCGAAGGTATAGCACCTAACTCTTTAAACCTAAATGAAACAACATGGCACATATGATTTATTTCTAAGAACTAAGCATTGTGTGCAGAGGTTTTGCAGCTATCTCCTTTCCTTCAGTTTTTGTGCTAACATTCCTATATCAGAACCTAGCATTTACACTATAGGATAGGATTACCGCGGGTATAGCACCTAACTCTTTAAACCTAAATGTAACAACATGGTACATATGATTTACTTCTGAGAACTAACCATTGTGTGCAGAGATTTTTCAGCTTTCTCCTTCCTTCAGTTTTTGTGCTAACATTCCTACGTCTAAAACTAGCTTTTACACTATAGGAAAGCATTACCGCGGGTATAGCACCTAACTCTTTAAACCTAAATGAAACATCATGGCACATATAATTTACTTCTGAGAACTAAGCATTGTGTGCAGGGATTTTGCAGCTATCTGATTTCCTTCAGTTTTTGTGCTAACATTTGTATCCCCAGAACTAGCATTTCTTATACAGGAAAGCATAACCGAGGGTATAGCACCTAACTCTTTAAACCTAAATGAAACAACATGGCACCTATGATTTACTTCTGAGAACTAAGCATTGTGTGCAGAGATTTTGCAGCTATCTCCCTTCCTTCAGTTTTTGTGCTAACATTCGTATCTCTCATACTAGCATTTCCTATATAGGAAAGCATAACCGAGGGTATAGCACCTAAGTCTTTAAACCTAAATGAAACAACATGGCACATATGATTTACTTCAGAGAACTAAGCATTGTGTGCAGAGGTTTTGCAGCTATCTCCTTTCCTTAAGTTTTTGTGCTAACATTCGTATCTCTAAAACGAGCATTTCCTATATAGGAAAGCATAACCGAGGGTATAGCACCTCACTCTTTAAACCTAAATGAAACAACATGGCACATATGATTTACTTCTGAAAACTAAGCATTGTGTGCAGAGATTTTTCAGCTATCTCCTTTCCTTCAGTTTTTGTGCTAACATTCCTATGTCTAAAACTATCATTTACCCTATAGGAAAGCATTACCGCGGGTATAGCACCTAACTCTTTAAACCTAAATGAAACAACATGGCACATATGATTTACTTCTGAGAATTAAGCAATGTATGCAGAGATTTTGCAGCTATCCCCTTTCCTTCAGTTTTAGTGCTAACATTCATATCTCCAGAACTAGCATTTCCTATACAGGAAAGCATAACCGAGGGTAGCACCTAACTCTTTAAACCTAAATGAAACAACATGGCACATATGATTTACTTCTTAGAACTAACCATTGTGTGCAGAGATTTTGCAGCTATCTCCTTTCCTTCAGGTTTTGTGCTAACATTCGTATCTCTCATACTAGCATTTCCTATATAGGAAAGCATAACCGAGGGGATAGCACCTAACTCTTTAAACCTACATGAAATAACATGGCACATATGATTTACTTCTGAGAACTAAGCATTGTGTGCAGAGGTTTTGCAGCTATCTCCTTTCCTTCAGTTTTTGTGCTAACATTCGTATCTCTCATACTAGCATTTCCTATATAGGAAAGCATAACCGAGGGTATAGCACCTAAGTCTTTAAACCTAAATGAAACAACATGGCAACTATGATTTACTTCTGAGAACTAAGCATTGTGTGCAGAGATTTTGCAGCTATCTCCTTTCCTTCAGTTTTTGTGCTAACATTCGTATCTCCAGAACTAGCATTTCTTATACAGGAAAGCATAACCGAGGGTATAGCACCTAACTCTTTAAGCCTAAATGAAACAACATGGGACATATGATTTACTTCTGAGAACTAAGCATTGTGTGCAGAGGTTTTGCAGCTATCTCCTTTCCTTCAGTTTTTGTGCTAACATTCCTATATCAGAACCTAGCATTTACACTAAAGGATAGGATTACCGCGGGTATAGCACCTAACTCTTTAAACCTAAATGAAACAACATGGCCATATGATTTACTTCTGAGAACTAACCATTCTGTGCTGAGATTTTTCAGCTATCTCCTTTCCTTCAGTTTTTGTGCTAACATTCCTATGTCTAAAACTAGCTTTTACACTATAGGAAAGCATTACCGCGGGTAGAGAACCCAACTCTTTAAACCTAAATGAAACAACATGGCACCTATGATTTACTTCTGAGAACTAAGCATTGTGTGCAGAGATTTTGCAGCTATCTCCTTTCCTTCAGTTTTTGTGCTAACATTCGTATCTCCAGAACTAGCATTTCTTATACAGGAAAGCATAACCGAAGGTATAGCACCTAACTCTTTAAACCTAAATGAAACAACATGGCACATATGATTTACTTCTGAGAACTAAGCATTGTGTGCAGAGGTTTTGCAGCTATCTCCTTTCCTTCAGTTTTTGTGCTAACATTCGTATCACTCATACTAGCATTTCCTATATAGGAAAGCATAACCGAGGGTATAGCAACTCACTCTTTAAACCTAAATGAAACAACATGGCACATATGATTTACTTCCGAGAAGTAAGCATTGTATCCAGAGGTTTTGCAGCTATCTCCTTTCCTTCAGTTTTTGTGCTAACATTCCTATGTCTAAAACTAGCATTTACACTATAGGAAAGCATTACCGCGGGTATAGCACCTAACTCTTTAAACCTAAATGAAACAACATGGCGACTATGATTTACTTCTGAGAACTAAGCATTGTGTGCAGAGGTTTTGCAGCTATCTCCTTTCCTTCAGTTTTTGTGCTAACATTCCTATATGAGAACCTAGCATTTACACTATAGGATAGGATTACCGCAGGTATAGCACCTAACTCTTTAAACCTAAATGTAACAACATGGTACATATGATTTACTTCTGAGAACTAACCATTGTGTGCAGAGATTTTTCAGCTTTCTCCTTCCTTCAGTTTTTGTGCTAACATTCCTACGTCTAAAACTAGCTTTTACACTATAGGAAAGCATTACCGCGGGTATAGCACCTAACTCTTTAAACCTAAATGAAACAACATGGCACATATGATTTACTTCTGAGAACTAAGCAATGTGTGCAGAGATTTTGCAGCTATCTCCTTTCCTTCAGTTTTAGTGCTAACATTCGTATCTCCATAACTAGCATTTCCTATACAGGAAAGCATAACCGAGGGTATAGCACCTAACTCTTTAAACCTAAATGAAACAACATGGCACATATGATTTACTTCTTAGAACTAACCATTGTGTGCAGAGATTTTGCAGCTATCTCCTTTCCTTCAGTTTTTGTGCTAACATTCGTATCTCTCATAATAGAATTTCCTATATAGGAAAGCATAACCGAGGGTATAGCACCTAACTCTTTAAACCTACATGAAATAACATGGCACATATGATTTACTTCTGAGAACTAAGCATTGTGTGCAGAGGTTTTGCAGCTATCTCCTTTCCTTCAGTTTTGTGCTAACATTCGTATCTCTGAAACTAGCCTTTACACTATAGGATAGAATTACCGCTGGTATAGCACCTAACTCTTTAAACCTAAATGAATCAAAATGGCACATATGATTTACTTCTGAGAACTAAACATTGTGTGCACAGATTTTTCACCTATCTACTTTCCTTCAGTTTTTGTACTAACATTCCTGTGTCTAAAACTAGCATTTACACTATAGGAAAGCATTACCGCGGGTAGAGCACCTAACACTTAAAACCTAAATGAAAAAACATGGCACATATGATTTACTTCCGAGAGCTAAGCATTGTGTGCAGAGATTATGCAGCTATCTCCTTTCCTTCAGTTTTAGTGCTAACATTCGTATCTCTAGAACTAGCATTTCCTATACAGGAAAGCATAACCGAGGGTATAGCACCTAACTCTTTAAACCTGAATGAAACAACATGGCACATATGATTTACTTCTGAGAAGTAAGCATTGTGTGCAGAGATTTTGCAGCTATCTCCTTTCCTTCAGTTTTTGTGCTAACATTCGTATCTGCAAAACTAAACTTTCCTATACAGGAAAGCATAACCGAGGTTATAGCACCTAACTCTTTAAACCTAAATGAAACAACATGGCACATATGATTTACTTCTGAGAACTAAGCGTTTTGTGCAGAGATTTTGCAGCTATCTCCTTTCCTTCAGTTTTTGTGCTAACGTTCGTATCTCCAGAACTACAATTTCCTATACAGGAAAGCATAACCGAGGGTATAGCACCTAACTCTTTAAACCTAAATGAAACAACATGGCACCTATGATTTACTTCTGAGAACTAAGCATTGTGTGCGGAGATTTTGTAGCTATGTCCTTTCCTTCAGTTTTTGTGCTAACATCCCTATATCAGAACCAGGCATTTACACTATAGGATAGGATTACCGCGGTTATAGCACCTAACTGTTTAAACCTAAATGAAACAACATGGCACATATGATTTACTTCTGAGAACTAACCATTGTGTGCAGAGATTTTGCAGCTATCTCCTTTCCTTCAGTTTTTGTGCTAACATTCGTTTCTCTCCTACTAGCATTTCCTATATAGGAAAGCATAACCGAGGGTTTAGCACCTCACTCTTTAAACCTAAATGAAAAAACATGGCACATATGATTTCCGTCTGAAAACTAAGCATTGTGTGCAGAGATTTAAAGCTATCTCCTTTCCTACAGTTTTTTTCTAACATTCCTATGTCTAAAACTAGCATTTACACTATAGGAAAGCATTACCGCGGGTATAGCACGTAACTCTTTAAACCTGAATGAAACAACATGTCACATATGATTTACCTCTGAGAACTAAGCATTGTATGCAGAGATTTTGCAGCTATCTGCTTTCCTTCACTTTTTGTGCTAACATTTGTATCTACAGTACTAGCATTTCTTATACAGGAAAGCATAACCGAGGGTATAGCACCTAACTCTTTAAACCTAAATGAAACAACATGGCACCTATGATTTACTTCTGAGAACTAAGCATTGTGTGCAGAGATTTTGCAGCTATCTCCTTTCCTTCAGTTTTTGTGCTAACATTCGTATCTCCAGAACTAGCATTTCTTATACAGGAAAGCATAACCGAGGGTATAGCACCTAACTCTTTAAACCTAAATGAAACAACATGGGACATATGATTTACTTCTGAGAACTAAGCATTGTGTGCAGAGGTTTTACAGCTATCTCCTTTCCTTCAGTTTTTGTGCTAACATTCCTATATCAGAACCTAGCATTTACACTATAGGATAGGATTACCGCGGGTATAGCACCTAACTCTTTAAACCTAAATGAAACAACATGGCACATATGATTTACTTTTGAGAACTAAGCATTTTGTGCAGAGATTTTGCAGCTATCTCCTTTCCTTCAGTTTTGGTGCTAACATTCGTATCTCTAAAACTAGCATTTCCTATATAGGAAAGCATAACCGCGGGTATAGCACCTAAGTCTTTAAACCAAAATGAAACAACAAGGGACATATGATTTACTTCTGAGAACTAAGCACTGTGTGCAGAGGTTTTGCAGTTATCTCATTTCCTTCAGTTTTGTGCTAACATTCGTATCTCTAAAACTAGCCTTTACACTATAGGATAGAATTACCGTGGGTATAGCACCTAACTCTTTAAACCTAAATGAAACAACATGGCACATATGATTTACTTCTGAGAAGTAACCATTGTGTGCAGAGGTTTTGCAGGTATCTCCTTTCCTTCAGTTTTAGTGCTAACAATCGTATCTCCAGAACTAGCATTTCCTATACAGGAACACATAACCGAGGGTATAGCACCTAACTCTTTAAACCTAAATGAAACAACATGGCACATATGATTTACTTCTGAGAACTAAGCATTGTATGCAGAGATTTTGCAGCTATCTCCTTTCCTTCAGATTTTGTCCTAACATTCGTATCTCTAAACCTAGCATTTCCTCTATAGGAAAGCATAACCGAGGGTATAGCACCTAACTCTTTAAACCTTAATGAAACAACATGGCACATATGATTTACTACTGAGAACTAAGCATTGTGTGCAGAGGTTTTGCAGCTATCTCCTTTCCTTCATTTTTTGTGCTAACATTCGTATCTCTAAAACTAGCATTTCCTATATAGGAAAGCATAACCGAGGGTATAGCACCTAACTCTTTAAACCTAAATGAATCAACATGGCACATATGATTTACTTCTGAGAACTAAAGATTGTGTGCAGAGACTTTTCAGCTATCTCCTTTCCTTCAGTTTTTGTACTAACATTCCTATGTCTAAAACAAGCATTTACACTATAGGAAAGCATTACCGCGGGTATAGTACTTAACACTTTAAACCTAAATGAAAAAACATGGCACATATGATTTACTTCCGAGAACTAACCATTGTGTGCAGAGATTATGCAGCTATCTTCTTTCCTTCAGTTTTAGTGCTAACATTCGTATCTCCGGAACTAGCATTTCCTATACAGGAAATCATAACCGAGGGTATAGCACCTAACTCTTTAAACCTGAATGAAACAACATGGCACATATGATTTACTTCTGAGAAGTAAGCATTGTGTGCAGAGATTTTGCAGCTATCTCCTTTCCTTCAGTTTTTGTGCTAACATTCGTATCTCCAGAACTATCCTTTCCTATACAGGAAAGCATAACCGAGGGTATAGCACCTAACTCTTTAAACCGCAATGAAACAACATGGGACATATGATTTACTTCTGAGAACTAAGCATTGTGTGCAGAGGTTTTGCAGCTATCTCCTTTCCTTCAGTTTTTGTGCTAACATTCCTATATCAGAACCTAGCATTTACACTATAGGATAGGATTACCGCGGCTATAGCACCTAACTGTTTAAACCTAAATGAAACAACATGGCACATATGATTTACTTCTGAGAACTAACCATTCTGTGCAGAGATTTTTCAGCTATCTCCTTTACTTCAGTTTTTCTGCTAACATTCCTATGCCTAAAACTAGCTTTTACACTATAGGAAAGCATTACCGCGGGTATAGCACCTAACTCTTTAAACCTAAATGAAACAACATGGCACATATGATTTACTTCTGAGAACTAAGCAATGTGTGCAGAGATTTTGCAGCTATCTCCTTTCCTTCAGTTTTAGTGCTAACATTCATATCTCCAGAACTAGCATTTCCTATACAGGAAAGCCTAACCGAGGGTATAGCACCTAACTCTTTAAACCTAAATGAAACAACATGGCACATATGATTTACATCTTAGAACTAACCATTGTGTGCAGAAATTTTGCAGCTATCTCCTTTCCTTCAGTTTTTGTGCTAACATTCCTATGTCTAAAACTAGCATTTACACTATAGGAAAGCATTACCGCGGGTATAGCACCTAACTCTTTAAACCAAAATGAAACAACATGGCACATATGATTTACTTCTGAGAACTAAGCATTGTGTGCAGAGGTTTTGCAGCTATCTCCTTTCCTTCAGTTTTTGTGCTAACATTCGTATCTCTAAAACTAGCATTTCCTATATAGGAAAGCAAAACCGAGGGTATAGCACCTCACTCTTTAAACCTAAATGAAACCACATGGCACATATGATTTCCTTCTGAAAACTAAGCATTGTGTGCAGAGATTTTTCAGCTATCTCCTTTCCTTCAGTTTTTGTGCTAACATTCCTATGTCTAAAACTAGCATTTACACAATAGGAAAGCATTACCGCGGGTATAGCACCTAACTCTTTAAACCTAAATGAAACAACATGGCACCTATGATTTACTTCTGAGAACTAAGCATTGTGTGCAGAGGTTTTGCAGCTATCTCCTTTCCTTCAGTTTTTGTGCTAACATTCGTATCTCCAGAACTAGCATTTCTTATACAGGAGAGCATAACCGAGGGTAAAGCACCTAACTCTTTAAACCTAAATGAAACAACATGGGACATATGATTTACTTCTGAGAACTAAGCATTGTGTGCAGAGGTTTTGCAGCTATCTCCTTTCCTTCAGTTTTTGTGCTAACATTCCTATATCAGAACCTAGCATTTACACTATAGGATAGGATTCCCGCGGGTATAGCACCTAACTCTTTAAACCTAAATGAAACAACATGGCCATATGATTTACTTCTGAGAACTAACCATTCTGTGCAGAGATTTTTCAGCTATCTCCTTTCCTTCAGTTTTTGTGCTAACATTCCTATGTCTAAAACTAGCTTTTACACTATAGGAAAGCATTAACGCGGGTATAGCACCTAACTCTTTAAACCTAAATGAAACAACATGGCACCTATGATTTACTTCTGAGAACTAAGCATTGTGTGCAGAGATTTGGCAGCTATCTCCTTTCCTTCAGTTTTTGTGCTAACATTCGTATCTCCAGAACTAGCATTTCTTATACAGGAGAGCATAACCGAGGGTATAGCACCTAACTCTTTAAACCTAAATGAAACAACATGGGACATATGATTTACTTCTGAGAACTAAGCATTGTGTGCAGAGGTTTTGCAGCTATCTCCTTTCCTTCAGTTTTTGTGCTAACATTCCTATAGCAGAACATAGCATTTACACTATAGGATAGGATTACCGCGGGTATAGCACCTAACTCTTTAAACCTAAATGAAACAACATGGCCATATGATTTACTTCTGAGAACTAACCATTCTGTGCAGAGATTTTTCAGCTATCTCCTTTCCTTCAGTTTTTGTGCTAACATTCCTATGTCTAAAACTAGCTTTTACACTATAGGAAAGCATTTCCGCGGGTAGAGCACCTAACTCTTTAAACCTAAATGAAACAACATGGCACCTATGATTTACTTCTGAGAACTAAGCATTGTGTGCAGAGATTTTGCAGCTATCTCCTTTCCTTCAGTTTTTGTGCTAACATTCCTATGTCTAAAACTAGCATTTACACTATAGGAAAGCATTACCGCGGGTATAGCACCTAACTCTTTAAACCTAAATGAAACAACATGGCACATATGATTTACTTCTGAGAACTAAGCATTGTGTGCAGAGGTTTTGCAGCTATCTCCTTTCCTTCAGTTTTTGTGCTAACATTCGTATCTCTAAAACTAGCATTTCCTATATAGGAAAGCATAACCGAGGGTATAGCACCTCACTCTTTAAACCTAAATGAAACAACATGGCACATAGGATTTCCTTCTGAAAACTAAGCATTGTGTGCAGAGATTTTTCAGCTATCTCCTTTCCTTCAGTTTTTGTGCTAACATTCTTATGTCTAAAACTAGCATTTACACTATAGGAAAGCATTAACGCGGGTATAGCACCTAACTCTTTAAACCTAAATGAAACAACATGGCACCTATGATTTACTTCTGAGAACTAAGCATTGTGTGCAGAGATTTTGCAGCTATCTCCTTTCCTTCAGTTTTTGTGCTAACATTCGTATCTCCAGAACTAGCATTTCTTATACAAAAGAGCATAACCGAGGGTATAGCACCTAACTCTTTAAACCTAAATGAAACAACATGGGACATATAATTTACTTCTGAGAACTAAGCATTGTGTGCAGAGGTTTTGCAGCTATCTCCTTTCCTTCAGTTTTTGTGCTTACATTCCTATATCAGAACCTTGCATTTACACTATAGGATAGGATTACCGCGGGTATAGCACCTAACTCTTTAAACCTAAATGAAACAACATGGCCATATGATTTACTTCTGAGAACTAACCATTCTGTGCAGAGATTTTTCAGCTATCTCCTTTCCTTCAGTTTTTGTGCTAACATTCCTATGTCTAAAACTAGCTTTTACACTATAGGAAAGCATTAACGCGGGTATAGCACCTAACTCTTTAAACCTAAATGAAACAACATGGCACCTATGATTTACTTCTGAGAACTAAGCATTGTGTGCAGAGATTTTGCAGCTATCTCCTTTCCTTCAGTTTTTGTGCTAACATTCGTATCTCCAGAACTAGCATTTCTTATACAGGAGAGCATAACCGAGGGTATAGCACCTAACTCTTTAAACCTAAATGAAACAACATGGGACATATGATTTACTTCTGAGAACTAAGCATTGTGTGCAGAGGTTTTGCAGCTATCTCCTTTCCTTCAGTTTTTGTGGTAACATTCCTATATCAGAACCTAGAATTTACACTATAGGATAGGATTACCGCGGGTATAGCACCTAACTCTTTAAACCTAAATGAAACAACATGGCCATATGATTTACTTCTGAGAACTAACCATTCTGTGCAGAGATTTTTCAGCTATCTCCTTTCCTTCAGTTTTTGTGCTAACATTCCTATGTCTAAAACTAGCTTTTACACTATAGGAAAGCATTACCTGGGGTATAGCACCTAACTCTTTAAACCTAAATGAAACAACATGGCACATATGATTTACTTCTGAGAACTAAGCAATGTGCGCAGAGATTTTGCAGCTATCCCCTTTCCTTCAGTTTTAGTGCTAACATTCATATCTCCAGAACTAGCATTTCCTATACAGGAAAGCATAACCGAGGGTATAGCACCTAACTCTTTAAACCTAAATGAAACAACATGGCACATATGATTTACTTCTTAGAACTAAGCATTGTGTGCAGAGATTTTCAGCTATCTCCTTTCCTTCAGTTTTTGTGCTAACATACCTAAGTCTAAAACTAGCTTTTACAAAATAGGAAAGTATTACCGCGGGTATAGCACCTAACTCTTTAAACCTAAATGAAACATCATGGCACATATAATTTACTTCTTTTTTTTTTTATTTTTTTATTTTTAATTTTTTTTTATTGACTTTGTAATAATATTACATTAAAAATATATATGTGAGGTCCCATTCAACCCCACCCCCCCCACCCCACCCCCCCCTCTCCCCCCCCCCCCCAACAACACTCGTTCCCATCATCATGACACATCCATTGGATTTGGTAAGTACATCTTTGGGCACCTCTGCACCTCATATACATTGGTTCACATCATGGCCCATACTCTCCTCTATTCCATCATGTAGGCCCTGTGAGGATTTACAATGTCCGGTGATTACCTCTGAAGCACCATCCAGGGCAGCTCCATGTCCCGAAGACGCCTCCACCTCTCATCTCTTCCTGCCTTTCCCCATACCCTTTGTCCATTATGTCCACTTTTCCCAATCCAATGCCACCTCTTCTATGTGGACACTGGATTGGTTGTGTCCATTGCACCTTTATGTCAAGAGGAGGCTCAGATTCCACCTGGATGCTGGATGCAATCCTCCCATTTTCAGTTGTAATCACTCTAGGCTCCATGGTGTGGTGGTTGTCCTTCACCTCCATCTTAGCTGAGTGTGGTAAGTCCAATAAATCAGATTGTAGGTGCTGGAGTCTGTTGAGGCTCAGGATCTGGCTATCACATTGTCAGTCCAGAGATTCAAATCCCCTAAATATATCTTAAACCCCAACATTAACTGCACCTCCAGCACATTAGCATGAAAGTCTTATGAAGGGAGATCCCATCTGAGTCCAGATTCATCACACATAAACACCATTTCCAAAGAGGGGCCATCTGCCCTGGTAGTTAACCCCATCGGCCATGACCATAACTCCCATGGGTCTCTTTAGCCCTCAAAGGAACCAATATCTGGGGGTTGTATCTGCTTTATCTGTCTCTCTGACTCTGCTCAGTTGTGCATGAGGGCAAACCTTCTGCCAGCCTCCAGACTCTTTTTTAGAAACTTGTAGCCATATAAACTCATTTCTCCTTTCCATTTCCCCCTTACTTTAGGTCAAACAGCATTTTAAAGTCATGGTATTTTATGTAGACATGGATATTCTGCTGATCCGCATTGAACCTTCCGTATAAGGTCATTTTCCAGTTGCATCATCAGTTGGTAGTTGATAGTGGTCCCTCGTTGCCAGGGAGGCTCATCCCCGGGTGTCATGTCCCACGCTGGGGGGAAGGCATTGCATTTACATGCTGAGTTTGGCTTCGAGACTGGCCACATTTGAGTAACATGAAGGCTGACAGAAGGAAATTCCCAGGCACAAAGTTGCTCTAGGCCTTGTTATTATTTTGGGTTTATCAGCTCACAAGCATAGTCATTAGTATCAGGGGCTCACTGTTGAACCCACACTCCCTCCCGGTCCCCACCACTGTACCTGGGAGACTGTCGCTGCTCCCCTAGGGCCCACAACAGAGCACCACTGGCCAGGAACCCAGTACCCCCCCTACAGTGGTTTTTAATTGTTGCCACTATGAGTATATCCAAACATTACCATGCACCCTGGACATATGCAGAACTAGCATTTCTTATACAGGAAAGCATAACCGAGGGTATAGCACCTAACTCTTTAAACCTAAATGAAACAACATGACACCTATGATTTACTTCTGAGAACTAAGCATTGTGTGCAGAGATTTTTCAGCTATCTCCTTTCCTTCAGTTTTTGTGCTAACATTCCTATGTCTAAAACTAGCTTTTACACTATAGGAAAGCATTACCTGGGGTATAGCACCTAACTCTTTAAACCGAAAGGAAACAACATTGCACATATGATTTACTTCTGGGAACTAACCAATGTGTGCAGAGATTTTGCAGCTATCCCCTTTCCTTCAGTTTTAGTGCTAACATTCATATCTCCAGAACTAGCATTTCCTATACAGGAAAGCATAACCGAGGGTATAGCACCTAACTCTTTAAGTCTAAATGAAACAACATGGCACATATGATTTCCTTCTAAGAACTAACCATTGTGTGCAGAGATTTTGCAGCTATCTCCTTTCCTTCAGTTTTTGTGCTAACATTCCTATGTCTAAAACTAGCATTTACACAACAGGAAAGTATTACCACGGGTATAGCACCTAACTCTTTAAACCTAAATGAAAAAACATGTCACATATGATTTACTTCTGAGAACTAAGCATTGTGTGCAGAGATTTTGCAGCTATCTCCTTTCCTTCAGTTTTTGTGCTAACATTCGTATCTCTTAAACTAGCATTCCCTATATAGGAAAGCATAACCGAGGGTATAGCACCTAAGTGTTTAAACCTAAATGAAACCACATGGCACATATGATTTACTCCTGAGAACTAAGCACTGTGTACAGAGGTTTTGCAGCTATATCCTTTCCTTCTGTTTTGTGCTAACATTCGTATCTCTAAAACTAGCATTTCCTATATAGGAAAGCATAACCGAGGGTATAGCACCTAACTCTTTAAACGTAAATGTTCTTTCTGATTTTATGAAGACCAGCTGTCTTATTTTAGGACAAAATACACTTTTTTGAACAAATGTATCAACTTTTAGTTAGCACTTCTACAAAATTTTACTTTTCAAAATATTTATTCAAGTTTTACATCCTTTATTTTGTGAATAAAAATAAACTATTCATTTCAACTTAGGCAAAAACCATTTTTTTATGAAGAGACATAGTAATTTCATTAATTAAGACTTACATTTTTTTTATCATTGTAGAGATCCCATTAACATTTATTTATTTTTTATTTATTTATTTATTTTTTAAAATTACATTAAAAATTATGAGGTCCCATTCAACCCCACCACCCCCACCCCCCACTCCCCCCACAGCAACACTCTCTCCCATCATCATGACACATCCATTGCACCTGATAAGTACATCTCTGAGCATCACTGCACCCCTAGTCAATGGTCCACATCATAGCCCACATTCTCCCACGTTCCATCCAGTGGGCCCTGGGGGGATCTACAATGTCCCATAATTGTCCATGAAGCACCACCCAGGACATCTCCTCGTCCCGAAAATGCCTCCACATCTCATCTCTTCCTCCCATTCCCCAAACCCAGCAGCCACCATGGCTACCCTTCCCACACCCATTCCACATTTTCTATGTGGACATTGGATTGGTTGTGTCCATTGCACATCTATGTCAAGTGGGGCCTTAGATTCCACATGGATACTGGATGCACTCTTCCTGCTTTCAGTTGTAGACACTCTAGGCTCCATGGTGTGGTGGTTGACCTTCCTCAACTCCATGTTAGCTGAGTGGGGTAAGTCCAATAAATCAAAGTGTAGGAGCTGAAGTCTGTTGAGGCTCTGAGCCTCGGTGTCATATTATCAGTCCAGAGATTCAAATCCCCTAAATATATCTAAAACCCCAGCACCAACTACAATTCCATTGAAGTAGCATGCAAGTCTTCTGAAAAGAGATCCCCTCTGAGTCCAATTCCATCATGCAGAAACACCGGCTCCAAAGAAGGGCCATCTGCCATGGCAGTGAACCCCATCTGCCATGACCATAGAACCCGTGGGTCTCTTTATCCCTCAAAAGAGCCAATACCTGGGGTTGTACCTACTTTATCTGTCTCTCAGACTCTGCTCAGTTGTGCATAAGGGCATTCCTTCTGACAACCTCCAGACTCTTTTTTAGAGACTCATAGCCTTATATTCTCATTTCTCCTTTCCATTTCCCCCTTACATTAGGTCAAACAGCATTTTGAAGTCATGTTATTATATGTAGACAGGGATATTCTGCTGATCTGTGTTGAACCTTTAATTCAAGGTCCTTTTCTAGTTGCATCTTGAGCTGATATGTGGTAGTGATCCCTCAGTGCCAGGAAGGCTCATCCCTGGGTGTCATGTCCCACGCTGGGGGGAATGCACTGCATCTACATGCTGAGTTTGGCTGTGAGAGTGGCCATATTTGAGTAACATGAAGGCTGTCAGGAGGAAACTCCCAGGCACAGTGCTACTCTAGGCCTTATTCTTATTGCAGGATAATAGGCTCAAAAGCATAGCCATAAGTATCAGGAGCCCACTGTTGGGCCCTCCTTCCTTCCTGGTTCTTGCCGTTGCACCTGGGGGACTGCCGCTGCTTCCCCAGGGTCCACGGCAGTGACCCCCCAGCCAGGGGCCCAGTACCCCCCCAGCTATTGTTTTTAATTGTTTCCACTATATCTAGACATTACTATATACCCTGGGCATATGCCCTGTATAACTCCCTGTAAACCATATATATCCTGTCAATAACATCCTATATCAGTATTCCTCCACTGCTATTGTTGAACCACTCTGTGATCCAAAACTTCCGGTAAGTCAATCCCAACATAATTTCAGCTTCACAAGAGTCTTAGATCACTGAAATTCATATATACAATATACAGTACTTCCCCAGATTCACCATAAAACCTTTTCCCTTCCACAGCGATAATCTGTTAACTTGTTCATATCATATTTCCTGAAACTGATGTACAGATTCTGAGACAATAGCTTTCAAACAAGATGACATCTGTGCTTACTATGTGGTCCATACTTTAGGTTGTACAGTTTTCTAAATTTTTTAGTTATCCTATGTTTTGCCTTATGGTTTACATTATTAGTCTGTCATCCCCTATATGTTTTTGGAGTAATATTACATATTTTATATCCATCTTCGTGTACTCTCATAAAACTCCTCTCTTGCCCCCATATTACCTTGGTTCCATCCATTCCACATCCATTTTCCCCTCCCCTTGGGGCCCACAACGCCAGCCAATCTCCCTTTCCTGAGAAGCTATGTCCAGAGATACCTGCAGCAGTATTCAGGGCCTGACTTTCTCAACTGCCCTAATGCCCTGGGAGCCATCCTTTCTCACTAGAGATACAGTTCTCTCTATTTGACAGCATTAGTCCTCCCCAGGATGTGGGTCCACCCCAACTCTCACTTCTTGGGTCTCTTCCCAATGGTACAGCCCACCCTGGCAAAATGAGCCTTCAGCTATTCCCCCAGAGTCCGTCCCGCATCAGACCATACCCCCTGAGCATCCTAAACAGGTAACCCTCCTACTTATACTTTGATACGATTTTCTCAACATTTTGTTCTCAACGAACACCTGACACTCTCCCATGTTCATATGTTGCCCCTCCCTCCTCCCAATTTTTGGACAATATTACCCCTCTGCCCTTCCCCAGCCCCCCTCAAACCCACAAAGCCCCACCCGAAGGTAACCCTTTGCCCCCATTTTGTGCCTTCTTTGTGCTCATACTTACCGCCAGCTCATCACAGATTCCACCCCTGCAGACTTTAACTCACATCCTTCCTCCACCCCCTGATTTCCTGTAAGCCTCTTTTCTGGTGTCTAGCTCTCTGAGGCAGTTTGCTTATTTCATATCATTGAGGTCATGTAGTATTTGTCCTTCAATGCCTGGGTTGCTTCACTCAACATAAGATTCTCAAGGTTCATCCATGTTATCACGTGTGATTGTAGTGTATTTGTTCTTTCTGCCGAGTAGTGTTCCATTGTGTGTATATACCATATTTTATTGATCCACTCATCTGTTGATGGACATTTGGATTGATTCCAACTTTTGGCAATAGTAAACAATGCTGCTATGAACATCGGTGTACATATATCTGTTTGTGTCCTTGTTTTCAGTTCTGATGGGTATATACCCAGCAGTGGTATTGCTGGGTCATATGGCAAATCTATGGTTACTTTTTTGAGAAACCGCCAAACTGTCCTCCAGAATGCTTGGATCCTTCTGCATTCCCACCAGCAGTGGATGAGTTTTCCCCTTTCTTGACATCCTCTCCAGCATTTGTATTCTTCTGTTTTTTTCATAGCTGCCAATCTTATGGGAGTAAGATGGTATCTCATTGTAGTTTTGATTTGCATTTCCCTGATAGGTCTCACCACCCAATAGGTAAGCAGTTTCGTTTTGCGTCCCCCGGCCCCAGAGCCGAGAGAAATGCTCGTTCGTTCGTACGGTCCCAAAAAGGTGGGCGAGAGGAGAAAGGGCAGGCTCATTGCTCAGAGTCGTCGGGGTGCTCTGGGGCCCCTCTCGTCCCACGAAAGAAACGCAGAGAAAGAGAGGTCATTGACAAGGGAGAGGGAAGAGTCCGGGCCTGTCCTCTCCGGGAGACAGGCGTCTGCAGGCCTGGCCGGGAGCCCAGGCCGAAGCCCGCAGGTCAGCGGTGGGAAAGGCCGGGGTTCCCCTGACATAAGGTGGAGGTGACGGCGATGGGAGACAGCGTGTCTGTGACCGTGGCCGTGGGAGAGACCTGCAGGGCAACGCCGGCCGGCCCTAGGTAGGCCCCTGCTTGAGGAGGCCTCGGGGACTTTGGTGGGCAAGGAAACCCCTCTTCAGACGGGTCTGGCAGCCTGGCCCAACCCAGACCCTTGGCCTGGGTCAGGTGAGCTATGGCATGGAGAGGGGGGCTCTCCCAGCAGCCCCAGATCTGGCCCAGGGGACCCTTCCCCGACAGCCCCTTCTGCAAGGAGCCCTGCCCCTCCCCCTGCCTTAGAACTCAGCCCTCTGCCCCCCAGCAAGTGTCAGGAAGGAACTATTCCTATCCAACAGTGCCCCTAGCCGTGGAAGTTTTGGCTCTGACTTTGGGCAACGGAGCCGCTCTCTTGGTCCTGGAGCTTCTTCTGTCTCTTGGCTTTTCACCAGACAGACAGGAGGGAACAACTGTCCAGGACAGCATAGCAGAGCTCCTCTCCCAGCCCAGTGCCCACCCAGCAGGCTCCACCCACGTCGGCGACCCCTTCCGTCGCGTCCCCGTGGCCTCCTGGTGGCATTCGGTGTATACATTTTGGAACCCCGCTTCCCCCAGCGCTGGAGCTTTTCCTGGCAGTGGACGCGCTGCCCGAAGTGCATCGGGTGGGTTTCGGCAGGATGCCTATTGGCCGCCTCTGTCCCGGCACTGCCACTGGGGACAACTCCCGAGTGCAGAAACCGCCTCCCCCCCTCCCCCCCCCAATCCATCACAACCGTCTTCCCACTCCCGGGCCTGGGCACCTCCCGCCAGTGGCCACCGCCTCCAGAGCAACCAGGAGGGGCTGGGTCTGGGCGAGTCTGCCGGGGGCGGGGTGAGTGGCGCCTGCACGCCAGGGCGGCGGTGGGCGGGGGCGTGGCCGGTCCAGCGGGCCGGGGCGCCTGCGCTTTGGTCCCGGCTTTGCGGGCGTCAGAGAGCCGTCTGCGGGCGGCGGCGCGGGAGGCCTGGCGCTTGCCCCTCCCCCTCCCCCACCCCTACCCCGGGCGCCGTCTGGGCGCCCCGAAAGGAGGGGGTGAGGAGGGAGGCAGCGGATGGAGCGAGAGGGGGCGGGCTCGGATCCCACAGGGCTGTTGGATGCGGCTCTCCCTCCCGCTGGCAGGTGTCGCCACTTTTGCTTCCCTCCGTGGTGAGGACCATGTTCTCCTCCCTCTCAGCTGACCTGGGCCGCTCCAACGAACCTGAGCGCAGGTGGTGCACCTGCGCTGGGGCTCAGGTCCCAGCTGGCACGGGGCCTGTCCAGAGACACGCAGAAGCCTGTCTCCTGAGCATGCACGCACCCAGTGCCAGGCTCAGCCGCAGCCAAAGTGACAGAAGAAGAGGCATGTGTAGGGAGGCCCGCCTGCAACCGAATCCCCCCTCCCCCCCCGGGCAAGAGCACGGATTCCCAAGTAGAGCCCACTGGCAGGGCACTGAGGCCCGGTGCCACCTGCCCTCAGCAGCGTAGTCCTGGGTGTCCCCGCAGGCCTCAGGAGCACCAGGGCCTGGGGCTGGATCGACCAGGCAGCTGCGCCTCGGCGAGAAGGGCTATCTGCTTCGGTTTGGAAATCTGGACAGTATCCCTGCAGCGTTGCCCGCTATGGTGGCTTGGAACGGCAATCAGTAGGAAAATCACCTGTTTGCGTGGCGTGCTCTGGCAGAGGGAGATGTGCTTAAGATGATGGGTTCTCACTTTTTTCCCCCCCAAAACGGCTGGTTACGACTCGAGTCAATGCCCAAACAACCCATACGTCCGCCTTGGACGGTCACGGTGGCCGCTTAGAATATACCCGGTCCATGGAACACCTGGACCTGTAAGCCCACTTGACCGCAGCGCCTGCCTCAAGTGAGCAGAAATGATTTCCACGCAAGGGTCTCACCACCCAATAGGTAAGCAGTTTCGTTTTGCGTCCCCCGGCCCCAGAGCCGAGAGAAATGCTCGTTCGTTCGTACGGTCCCAAAAAGGTGGGCGAGAGGAGAAAGGGCAGGCTCATTGCTCAGAGTCGTCGGGGTGCTCTGGGGCCCCTCTCGTCCCACAAAAGAAACGCAGAGAAAGGTCATTGACAAGGGAGAGGGAAGAGTCTGGGCCTGTCCTCTCCGGGAGACAGGCGTCTGCAGGCCTGGCCGGGAGCCCAGGCCGAAGCCCGCAGGTCAGCGGTGGGAAAGGCCGGGGTTCCCCTGACATAAGGTGGAGGTGACGGCGATGGGAGACAGCGTGTCTGTGACCGTGGCCGTGGGAGAGACCTGCAGGGCAATGCCGGCCGGCCCTAGGTAGGCCCCCGCTTGAGGAGGCCTTGGGGACTTTGGTGGGCAAGAAAACCCCTCTTCAGACGGGTCTGGCAGCCTGGCCCAACCCAGACCCTTGGCCTGGGTCAGGTGAGCTATGGCATGGAGAGGCGGGCTCTCCCAGCAGCCCCAGATCTGGCCCAGGGGTCCCTTCCCCGACAGCCCCTTCTGCAAGGAGCCCTGCCCCTCCCCCTGCCTTAGAACTCAGCCCTCTGCCCCCCAGCAAGTGTCAGGAAGGAACTATTCCTATCCAACAGTGGCCCCTAGCCGTGGAAGTTTTGGCTCTGACTTTGGGCAACGGAGCCGCTCTCTTGTTCCTGGAGCTTCTTCTGTCTCTTGGCTTTTCACCAGACAGACAGGAGGGAACAACTGTCCAGGACAGCATAGCAGAGCTCCTCTCCCAGCCCAGTGCCCACCCAGCAGGCTCCACCCACGTCGGCGACCCCTTCCGTCGCGTCCCCGTGGCCTCCTGGTGGCATTCGGTGTTTACATTTTGGAACCTCGCTTCCCCCAGCGCTGGAGCTTTTCCTGGCAGTGGACGCGCTGCCCGAAGTGCATGGGGTGGGTTTCGGCAGGATGCCTATTGGCCGCCTCTGTCCCGGCACTGCCACTGGGGACAACTCCCGAGTGCAGAAACCGCCTCCCCCCCTCCCCCCTCCCCCCCCCCCAATCCATCACAACTGTCTTCCCACTCCCGGGCCTGGGCACCTCCCGCCAGTGGCCACCGCCTCCAGAGCAACCAGGAGGGGCGGGGTCGGGGCGAGTCTGCCGGGGGGCGGGGTGAGTGGCGCCTGCGCGCCAGGCGGCGGTGGGCGGGGGGCGTGGCCGGTCCAGCAGGCCGGGGCGCCTGCGCTTTGGTCCCGGCTTTGCGGGCATCAGAGAGCCGTCTGCGGGCGGCGGCGCGGGAGGCCTGGCGCTTGCCCCTCCCCCTCCCCCACCCCTACCCCGGGCGCCGTCTGGGCGCCCCGAAAGGAGGCGGTGGGGAGGGAGGCAGCGGATGGAGCGAGAGGGGGCGGGCTCGGATCCCACAGGGCTGTTGGATGCGGCTCTCCCTCCCGCTGGCAGGTGTCGCCACTTTTGCTTCCCTCCGCGGTGAGGACCATGTTCTCCTCCCTCTCAGCTGACCTGGGCCGCTCCAACGAACCTGAGCGCAGGTGGTGCACCTGCGCTGGGGCTCAGGTCCCAGCTGGCACGGGGCCTGTCCAGAGACACGCAGAAGCCTGTCTCCTGAGCATGCACGCACCCAGTGCCAGGCTCAGCCGCAGCCAAAGTGACAGAAGAAGAGGCATGTGTAGGGAGGCCCGCCTGCAACCGAATCCCCCCTCCCCCCCCGGGCAAGAGCACGGATTCCCAAGTAGAGCCCACTGGCAGGGCACTGAGGCCCGGTGCCACCTGCCCTCAGCAGCGTAGTCCTGGGTGTCCCCGCAGGCCTCAGGAGCACCAGGGCCTGGGGCTGGATCGACCAGGCAGCTGCGCCTCGGCGAGAAGGGCTATCTGCTTCGGTTTGGAAATCTGGACAGTATCCCTGCGGCGTTGCCCGCTATGGTGGCTTGGAACGGCAATCAGTAGGAAAATCACCTGTTTGCGTGGCGTGCTCTGGCAGAGGGAGATGTGCTTAAGATGATGGGTTCTCACTTTTTTTCCCCCCAAAACGGCTGGTTACGACTCGAGTCAATGCCCAAACAACCCATACGTCCGCCTTGGACGGTCACGGTGGCCGCTTAGAATATACCCGGTCCATGGAACACCTGGACCTGTAAGCCCACTTGACCGCAGCGCCTGCCTCAAGTGAGCAGAAATGATTTCCACGCAAGGGTCTCACCACCCAATAGGTAAGCAGTTTTGTTTTGCGTCCCCCGGCTCCAGAGCCGAGAGAAATGCTCGTTCGTTCGTACGGTCCCAAAAAGGTGGGCGAGAGGAGAAAGGGCAGGCTCATTGCTCAGAGTCGTCGGGGTGCTCTGGGGCCCCTCTCGTCCCACAAAAGAAACGCAGAGAAAGAGAGGTCATTGACAAGGGAGAGGGAAGAGTCCGGGCCTGTCCTCTCCGGGAGACAGGCGTCTGCAGGCCTGGCCGGGAGCCCAGGCCGAAGCCCGCAGGTCAGCGGTGGGAAAGGCCGGGGTTCCCCTGACATAAGGTGGAGGTGACGGCGATGGGAGACAGCGTGTCTGTGACCGTGGCCGTGGGAGAGACCTGCAGGGCAACGCCGGCCGGCCCTAGGTAGGCCCCCACTTGAGGAGGCCTCGGGGACTTTGGTGGGCAAGGAAACCCCTCTTCAGACGGGTCTGGCAGCCTGGCCCAACCCAGACCCTTGGCCTGGGTCAGGTGAGCTATGGCATGGAGAGGGGGGCTCTCCCAGCAGCCCCAGATCTGGCCCAGGGGTCCCTTCCCCGACAGCCCCTTCTGCAAGGGGCCCTGCCCCTCCCCCTGCCTTAGAACTCAGCCCTCTGCCCCCCAGCAAGTGTCAGGAAGGAGCTATTCCTATCCAACAGTGGCCCCTAGCCGTGGAAGTTTTGGCTCTGACTTTGGGCAACGGAGCCGCTCTCTTGTTCCTGGAGCTTCTTCTGTCTCTTGGCTTTTCACCAGACAGACAGGAGGGAACAACTGTCCAGGACAGCATAGCAGAGCTCCTCTCCCAGCCCAGTGCCCACCCAGCAGGCTCCACCCACGTCGGCGACCCCTTCCGTCGCGTCCCCGTGGCCTCCTGGTGGCATTCGGTGTATACATTTTGGAACCCCGCTTCCCCCAGCGCTGGAGCTTTTCCTGGCAGAGGACGCGCTGCCCGAAGTGCATGGGGTGGGTTTCGGCAGGATGCCTATTGGCCGCATCTGTCCCGGTACTGCCACTGGGGACAACTCCCGAGTGCAGAAACCGCCTCCCCCCCTCCCCCCTCCCCAATCCATCACAACCGTCTTCCCACTCCCGGGCCTGGGCACCTCCCGCCAGTGGCCACCGCCTGCAGAGCAACCAGGAGGGGCGGGGTCGGGGCGAGTCTGCCGGGGGCGGGGTGAGTGGCGCCTGCGCGCCAGGGCAGCGGTGGGCGTGGCCGGCCCCGCCGCCTGGGGCGGCTGAACTTTGGTCCCATGTCCGCGGGCGTCAGATAGTGGTCTAAGGAGCGGTGGGAGGCCCAGCGCTTGCTCCCCCACCCCCACCTCGGGAGCCATCTTGTTCCCCTACAGGAGGGGGTGGGGCGCAGGCGCAGGATGGAGCGTGAGGGGCGCTTAGATCCCACAGGGCTGTGGGATGCGGCTCTCCCGCTGGCAGGTGTCGGCATTATTGCTTCCCTCTGCGGTGAGGACCATCTTCTCCTACCTCTCTGCTGACCTGGGCCGGTCCAACGAACCTGAGCGCAGGTGTTGCACTTGGGCTGAGGCTCAGGTCCCAGCTGGCACAGGGCCTGTCCAGATACATGCAGGAATCTGTCACCTGAGCATGCACAATCCCAGTGCCAGGCTCAGCTGCAGCCAAAGTGTCTGAAGAGGCATGCGGCGGTAGGCCCCTCTGCAACCGACTACCCCCAGGCATGAGCACGGATTCCCAAGTAGGGCCCACTGGCAGGGCCCTGAGGCCCACAACCACATGTCATCCGTGTAGATCCGGGTGTCCCTGCTGCCTTCAGGAGCACCAGTGCCTGGGGCTTTATCATCTAGGCTGCTGCGCCTCGGCGAGAAGGGCTATCTGGTTTGGTTCAGAAATCTGAACAGTATCCCTGCGGCATTGCCTGCTATGGTAGTTTGGAATGACAATCAGTAGGAAAATCACCTGGTTGTGTGGCACGCTCTGGCGACCTGAAGTGTGCTTAAGATGAGGGTTTCTTATTTTTTTGTTTCAAAAACTGACATCTGTGACTCTAGTGAATGCCCAAACAACCCCATACTTCCACTTTGGATGTTCATGATCGCTGCTTAGAATGTACCTGGTCCATGGAACACCTGGACGTGTAAGCCCACTTGACCGCAGTGCCTCAAGTGAGTAGAAATGATTTCCGCAGAAAAGTCCCACGCAGTAGGTAAGCATGTTCGTGTTGCGTCCCACGACCGCGGAGAAAAGAGAAATGCTGTTTCATACGCTCGCAAAAACAAGGGCGAGGGGAGAAAGGGCAGGCTCATTGCGGAGAGTCATAGGCACGCACCCAGTGCCAGGCTCAGCTGCAGCCAAAGTGAGAGAAGAGGCATGTGTAGGGAGACCCCCTGCAGCCGGCAACCCCCCCATGCAAGAGCAAGGGTTCCCAAGTAGGGCCCACTGGCAGGGCACTGAGGCCCAGAGCCACCTGCCTTAAGCGTAGTCCTGGGTGTCCCCACAGCCCTCAGGAACACCACTGCCTCGGGCTTTATAGACTACACAGCTGGGTCTAGGTGAGAAGGGCTATCTGCTTTAGTATGGAAATCTTGACAATATACCTGCGGACTCGCCTGCTGTGGTAGCTTGGAACGAGAATCAAGTGGACACGCTCCCCGATGTGCATTCGGTGGGTTTCATTAGGATGCCTATCCGCCGCAACTGTCCCGGCATGCCACTGGGGACAACTCCCAAGTGGAGACAACGCCCCCTCCTCCACCACAACTGTATTCTCACACCTGGTCTTGGCCACCTCCCGCCAGTGGCCACCACCCCCGAGCAACCAGGTGGGGCGGTTGGGGCGAGTCTACCAGGGGCAGGGTGAGGGGCGCCTGCGCACCTGGGCAACGGTGTGTGTGTCCGGCCCAGCTGGCCGGGGTGCCTGCATTTTGGTCCCGGCTCGGCGGGCATCACAGAGCGGTCTAGGGTGGCGCGAGAGGCCCAGCGTCTGCCCCCCGCCGAGTGCTGGGCACCCCGACAAGAGGAGCTGGGTCGGAGGCAGCGGATGTTGCGAGAGGGGGCTTAGATTCCACAGGGCTGTTGGATGCGTTTCTCCCGCTGGCAGGTGTTGGCACTATTGCTTTACTCTGTGGTGAGGACCATCTTCTCTTCCCTCTCAGCTGACTTGGGCAAGTCGAACGCACCTGAGCGCAGGTGTCACACCTAGGCTGAGGCTAAGGTCCCAGCTGGCATGGGGCCCGTCCGGAGACATGCAGAAGTCTGTTTCCTGAGCATACATGAACCCAGTGCCAGGCTCAGCTGCAGCCAATGTGACAGAAGAGGCATGTGTAGGGAGGTCCCCCCTGCAACCGGCTCCCCACCATACAAGAGCATGGATTCCCAAGTAGGGCCCACTGGCAGTGCACTGAGGCCCAGAGCCACCTGCCATCAGCGTAGTCCTGGGTGTCCCCACAGCCCTCAGGAGCACCAGTGCCTGGGGTTTTATCGACTAGGCCGCTGTTCCTTGGCAAGATGGGCTATCTGCTTTAGTATGGAAATCTTGACAGTATACCTGCAGACTTGCCTGCTATGGTAGCTTGGAACAACAATCAATAGGAACATCAACCTGGTTGCGTGGTGTGCTCTGGCGGAGCGAAATGTGCTTAAGATGAGGGGTTCTTATTTTTTGTTTCAGAAACTGATGGTTATGACTCGAGTCAATGCCCAAACCACCCCACACGTCCGCTTTGGATGGTGACAATGGCTGCTTAGAATGTACCTGGTCCATGGAACACCTGGACCTGTAAGCCCACTTGACCGCAGTGCCTCAAGTGAGCAGAAATGATTTCCATGGAAAAGTCCCACCACCCAATAGGTAAGCAGGTTCGTTTTGCGTCCCCCGGCTCCAGAGAAAAGAGAAATGCTGGTTTGTTCTGTCCCAAAAACAAGGGCGAGGGGAGAAAGGGGAGGCTCATTGCAGAGAGTCGTAAGGGTGCTCAGGGGCCCCTCTCATCCCAGAAAAGAAGCACAGAGAAAGAGAGGTCATTGTCAAAGGAGAGGGAAGCCTCTGGGCCTGTCCTCTCTGGGAGACAGGCCTCTGCACGCCTGGCAGGGAGCCCTGGCCGAAGCCCGCTGGCCACCGGTGGGAAATGCCAGGGTTCCCCTGACCAAAGTTGGAGGTGACGGCGTTGGGAGACAGCAGGTCTGTTACCATTGCCATGGGAGAGACCTGCAGGGCAATGCTGGCCGGCCCTAGGTTGGCCCCCACTTGAGGTGGCCTCAGGGACTTTGGTTGGCAAGGAAACCCCCTCTTCAGAGGGACCTGGCAGCCTGGCCTAGCCCAGACCCTTGGCCTGGTCCAGGTGGGCTCTTGAATGGAGAGGCGGTCTCCCATCATTCCCAGATCGCCCAGGGGTCCCTTCCCCCACAGCCCCTTCTGCAAGGGCCCCTGCCCCTCCCCCTGCCTTAGGCTTCAGTCCTCTGCCATCCAGCAAGGGTGAGGAAGGAACTGTTCCTCTCCAACAGTGGCCCTCAGCAGCGGACGTTTTGGCTCGGCAATGGAGCCGCTTTCTTGTTCCTGGAGCTTCCTCTGTCTCTTGGCTTTTCACCAGACATACAGGAGGGAACAACTGTCCAGGACACAATAGCAGAGCTTTCTTCTAGCCCAGTCCCCACATAGCAGGCTCCTCCCACGTCAGCGACCCCTTCCATCCCCGTGGCCTCCTGGTGGCATTCGGTGTATACATTTTGGAACCCCTCTTCCCCCAGCGCTTGAGGTTTCCTGGCAGTGGACATGCTCCCCGAAGTGCATTCGATGGGTTTTGGTAGGATGCCTATCCGCCGCAACTGTCCCGGCACTGCCACTGGGGACAACTCCCGAGTGGAGACAATGCTCCCTCCTCTACCACAACTGCCTTCCCACTCCTGGCCTTGGGCACCTCCCGCCAGTGGCCACCATCTCCAGAGCAACCAGGTGGGGCAGGGTCGGGACGAGTCTGCCGGGGGTGGGGTGAGGGGCGCCTGAGCGGCAGGGCGGCATTGGGCGTAGCTGGCTCAGCGGGCTGGTGTGCCTGCGCTTTGGTCCCGGCTCTGCAGGCGTCACGGAGCGGTCTAGGGTGGCACCAGAGGTCCAGCGCCTGCCCCCCGGAGCCAGCTGTGCCCACCGACAAGAGGGGCTGGGGCGGAGGAAGAGGATGGAGTGAGAGGGGCTTAGATCCCACAGGGCTGTTGGATGTGGTTCTCCCGCTGGCAGGTGTTGGCACTATTGCTTCCCTCTGTGGTGAAGACCATCTTCTCCTCCCTCTCAGCTGACCTGGGCAAGTCCAACGAACCTGAGTGCAGGTGTCGCACCTGGGGTGAGGCTCAGTTCCCTGCTGGCACGTGGTCTGTCCGGAGACATGCAGAAGTCTGTCTCCTGAGCATGCATGAACCCAGTGCCAGGCTCAGCTGCAGCCAAAATGACAGAAGAGGCATGTGTAGGGAGGCCTCTCGTGCAACTGGCTTTCCCCAGGCAAGAGAACAGATTACCAAGTAGGGCCCACTGTCAGGGCACTGAGGCCCAGAGCCACCTGCCATCAGCGTTGTCCTGGGTGTCGCTGCAGCCCTCAGGAGCACCAGTGCCTGGGGTTTTATCATCTAGGCAGCTGCCCCTCGGCGAGAAGGGCTATCTGCTTTAGTATGGAAATCTTGACAGTATACCTGCAGACTTGCCTGCTATGGTAGGTTGGAGCGACAATCAATAGGAACATCACCTGTTGCGTGGCGTGCTCTGGCAGAGTGAAATGTGCTTAAGATGATGAGATCTCCTTTTATTTTATTTTTTTTCTTTCAAAAACTGATGGTTACGACTCGAGTCAATGCCCAAAGAACCCCACACGTCCGCTTTGGACTGTCACGATGGCTGCTTATAATGTGGCTGATACATGGAACCCCCAGACCTGTAAGCCTTCTTGACTGCAGTACCTCAATTGAGTAGAAATATTTTCCACTGAAAAGTCTCACAATGGTGAGACTTCGGTGGTCCACAGGCACAGGGTCTTGGGTCAGGAGCGGTAGAGGAATCAGTGGTGACGATGGGCGGCACGAGGCGCAGGGCTCTGGGCATTGTGCCAGCACCGTGAATGACGAGCAGCAGCTGGCCACTTTGGCTTTTGGCCATGCCCCATCCAATGTTTTGACTTGGTCCAGACCAGCATCTACGCCATCGGTGAGCTGCTGGAGCCCTTGCACGAGCCACTGCTGCAGAGAGCCACCAGCAGGTCAGGGCCATTCATGATTCCTTTGTCAACAGCCATGAGAGGATATTAAGGCGGTCTATCTAGGAGCTCAAAGTGGGCATTGTGGGTCATTTGGCCAGTGCCAAGCCGGCACTTCTGTATGCATGGAAACTTGACTGGCCTGGATATCCATGAAGAGTCTCCTGAAGCTCTGCCCATCTGGACGGCCATGGCAATCGCAAGACATTCCAGCTTGGAAAACTCTTCTTCCGCCTATTCAGAATCCCTGCTGTACCATGCCGTCTTATCAAGAAAGCAGGAAAAAGCACAAAGAAGTTGATATCTTTCAGGAGGCCAAAACCAAAGAACCAAAACCCTTGTAGACTGCACTCGTTCTCCTTCTATAGTAGAATTTCATGAAGAGCACGAATGTAAGGCATATTATAGGCTTGCATACTGTGGACCCTGTAGTGGTTGTTTCCTCCAGGCCTCAATCAACATGGGGCTTAGTTTCCACATGGGGCTTAGTTTCCACATGACTGATGGAGGCGAATCTCCCTCTGGCAGATGTCAGCACTATGGCTTCCAGCTGTGGTGAGGATCATCATCTCTCCCCTCTTAGCTGACCGGTCCAAGTCCAGCTAACCGGAGCGTAGGTGTTGCAACTGTGCTGAGGCTCAGGTTCTAGCTGGCATGGGCCTGTCCAGAGATTCAAGTCTCCTGAGTGTACACAAAACCTCAGGGCCAGGCTAAGCTTCCACCAAAGGGACAGAAGAGCATGTGCAGGGAAGTCCCACCTGAAATTGACTCCACCCCATGCAAGAACACATATTGCCAAGTAGGGCCCACTAACAAGGCATTGAAGGCCAGAGCCAACTGCCATCGGAGTAGACTTGGGTGTCCACGCAGCCCTCAGGAGGACCAGTGCCTGGGACTTTATCAACTAGACAGCTGCGCCTAGGCGAGAAGGTGTATCTGCTTTAGTGTGGAAATCTTGACAGTATACCTGTTGAATTGCCTGCTATGGTAGCTTGGAATGACAATCAATAGGAAAATCACCTGGTTGCGTGGTGTGCTCTGGCAGAGCTAAATATGCTTAAGATGATGAGTACTTATTTTATTTATTTATTTTATTCAAAAACCGATGGTTATGACTTGAGTCAATGCCCAAACAACCCATCCAACCACTTTGGACGGTCACGATGGCTGCTTGTAATGTGGCTGGTACATGGAAACCCTGGACCTGTAAGCCCGCTTGACCGCAGTGCCTCAAGTGAGTAGAAATGTTTTCCACTGAGAAGTCTCACAACCCAATAATGTAAGCAGCTTCATCTTGGGTCCCCCAAACTCAGAGGAAAGAAAAATGTGCTTGCATACGGTCACAAAAAGTGGGCTTGAGGAGAAAGGGCAGGCTCCTTGCTAAGAGTCGTGTGTGTGCTCAGGGTCCCCTCTCCTCCCAGAAAAGAAACACAGAGAAAGTGAGGTCACTGACAAGGGAGATGGGAGATGCTGAGCCTCTCCTCTCTGGGAGACAGTCCTCTCCAGGCCAAGGCATGGAGCCAAGGCATAGGCCCTCAGGGCACTGGTGGGAAAGGCCAGGTTTCCCATTCCAAAAGGTGGAGGTGAGAGTGATGGGAGACGGCATGTCCGTGATCATTGCCATGGGAGAGGCCTGCAGGGCCACGCCGGCCCTAGCTGGCCCCCACTTAACGAGGCCTCAGGGACTTTGGTTGGCACGGAACACTCCTCTTAGGAGGGACCTGGCGGCCTGGCCCAACCCAGACTCTTGCCTGGACCAGGTGAGCTATGGGATGGAGAGGGGGTCTCCCATCAGTCCCAGACCTGGCCCAGGGGTCCCCTCCCCCACAGCCCCTTCTGCAAGAGGCTCTGCCCCTCCCCCTGCCTTGGAATTCAGCTCCCTGCCCCCTAGCATGTGTGAGGGAGGAACAATTCTTAGGCAACTGTGGCCCCTAGCGGTGGAAGTTTTGGGTGTCGCTTTCTGCTACCGAGCCAGTTTCTTGTTCCTGGAGCCTCTGCTGTCTCTTTCCTTTTCATCAGACAAACAGGAGAGAACAACTGCCCAGGACACCATAGCAGAGGTTCTCTACTGACCAGCCCCCACTCAGCAGGGCCCTCCCACATCAGCGACCCCTTCCATCCCTGTGGCCTCTCAGTGACATTCGGTGTATACATTTTGGAACCCCGCTTCCCCTAGCGCTTGAGGTTTCCTGGCAGTGGACACACTCCAGAAGTGCGTTCTGTGGGTTTCGGCAGGATGTCTAATCCCACGTGTGTCCCAGCACTACCACTGGGGACAACTTCCGAGTGGAGAAATCGCCCCCTCCTCACAACTGTCTTCCCACTCCCCTCCTTGGGCACCTCCTGCCAGTGACCATCGTCTCCAGAGCAACGAGGCGGTGCAGGGGCGGGGCGAGTCTACCGCCGGGGGTGGTGTGAGTGGCACCTGCGTGCCAGGGCGGTGGTGGGCGTGGCTGGCCCTGTGGGCTGGGTGCCCTGCGCATTGGCCCTGGCTCAGCGGGCGTCAGAGAGCAACATAGGGCATTGCGAGATGCATGGTGTGTGTCCCCCCCTTGCACCGGCTGGGCACCCCGAGAAGAGGGGGCGGGACGGAGGCAGCGGATGGAGCCAGAGAGGGCTGAGATCCCACAGGGCTTTGGTGTGCGGTTCTCCCACTGACAGGTGTCGGCACAATTGCTTCCCGATTGGTGAGGACCATTTTTCCTCCATCTTAGCTAACCTGGGCAAGTCCAAGGAACTTGAGCGTAGGTGTTTCAACTGCGGTGAGTCTCAGGTCCCAGCTGGCACAGGGCCTGTCCGGAGGCATGCACAAAATAGTCTCTTGAGCATGCACAAAACTCAGTGCCAGGCTCAGCTTCAGCCACAGTGGCAGAAGAGGCATGTGTAGGGCGATCCCACCTGCAACCGACTGCCCCCCATGCAAGAGCATGTATTCTGAAATAGGGCCCAGTGGCAGAGCGCTGAAGCCGAGAGCCACCTGCCATCAGGGTAGACCTGGGTGTCCCCACAGCCCTCAAGAGCACAAGCGCCTGTGGCTTTATTGACTAGGTAGCTGCGCCTCAGCGAGAAGGGCTATCTGCTTTAGTTTGGAGATGTTGACAGTAGCCCTGTCGAATTGCCTGCTATGGTAGCTTGAAACGACAATCATTAGGAAAATCACCTGGTTGCGTGACGTGCCCTGGCAGAGCAAAATGTCCTTAAGAAGATGAGATTTCATTTTATTTTATTTTTTTCCAAAGCTGATGGTTAGGGATAGGGTTGGGTTAGGATGAGGGTGAAGGTGAGGGTGAGGGAGAGGGTTAGGGTTTAGGGAGAGGTTAGGGTTAGGGTCAGGGTCAGGGTCAGGGTCAGGGTTAGGGCTTAGGGTTAGGGTTAGGGTTAGGGTCGGGGTTAGGGTTAGGGTTAGGGTCAGGGTCAGGGTCAGGGTCAGGGGTCAGGATCAGGGGTCAGGGTCAGGGCTCAGGGTCAGGGTTTAGGGTTAGAGTCATGGTCAGGGTCAGGGTCAGGGTCAGGGTTAGGGTTAGGGTTAGGGTTAGGGTTAGGTTAAGGGTAAGGGTTAGGGTTAGGGTTAGGGTTAGGGGTTAGGGGTTAGGGTTAGGGTTAGGGGTTAGGGTTAGGGGTTAGGGTTAGGGTTAGGGTTAGGTTAGGGTTAGGGTTAGGGTTAGGGTTAGGGTAGGGTTAGGGTTAGGGTTAGGGTTAGGGTTAGGGTTAGGGTTAGGGGTTAGGGTTAGGGTTAGGGTTAGGGTTAGGGGTTAGGGTTAGGGTTAGGGTTAGGTTAGGGTTAGGGTTAGGGTAGGGTTAGGGTTAGGGTTAGGGTTAGGGTTAG